>NW_028301608.1:1515151-1818181 GCF_987345545.1 Pholcus phalangioides | reverse complement strand
TTGATTTTGTACAACCATTTATTTCATTTATACATGAAAAATACAAGTTTACTATCCTTAAACCTTTTTTTATTTTTTCTTATGACATTTTAAAGGATTAAAGCATGCTTTCGGATACATTTCATACTTTGAGAAAAAAGCTCTATGACACACAGTAGATAAATGTTCAGAACTTGCTCCACTCCTCAATATTGATGTCTGATGGGTCCAATGATGTAATGGGTAACAGATTTTACACTTTTGCATAACACTTTTTATGACAGTCAGATCCAGTTTTTTTCCCAACACTATAAATTTCAGTGTCTTTTCTGACATTTTACTTTGAATTCCAAAATGATGATATAAAATATTTAGCTCAAATGGAAATTGTGTTATAAGAAAAATTTGCTAACCCTGGAGTAGGCTACTTTATGGAGCACATTTTCTGTCTTCAGCAAGATCATAATTGAGACTTGCATCATTTGATCCAGGGGGGGGGGGGGCAGGCAGTTTAGTTCTAACACTTTTGTTTTAGTCTTCCCAATGAAGCAGCAGCAATTACTCTATCACCTGCTGGGATGATAAAGTCTTATAATTAAATAAGACACCAGCTGCCCTCTGAAGGACAAAAACCATTGTGCCATAGTTTATATCTTCACAGAAGCTATTATTTTTTACAATCGTCATCACAACAAGAAACATCACATCTTATACATCACCACCAGGCATTACATACATTAGGTTTTCAATTCTACTCTCTTCCATCTGCCTCAGCTACAGCAATTAGGTTGTAGCTGATAATTATTTCATTCTTTGTGATTTAATGCCTCATATTCTGGCTTTTTATCAGCAATTTTAAATTATTTCTTGGGAAAAATATATAGAAGTTTGTGTTAAATATTATAATGTAGATTTTTTTTTCACACAAGTATAACCATTTCATATTTATCATATACATTAAATATATGTTTATTAAAATATATGCTGTAAAAATCAAAGTAATTTAAAAAAATTTAACACTGTTGTGGTAAAATAACTTTATAATTAAGCATGTTGAAAAACTTCAAAAATACATCTATATATATGATTAATATTATCTGGGTTTATCAAATACAAAATAATTCTTTATGCAAAAATATATCAGATTGCAAAAGTTCATCTTTGTTGCATCATAAGAAATATTTATACATCAATTAAAAGTGAAATTAATTATTTCGAATTTGAACACTTCTAAGAATCTGAACATGAAGGTTTAAATTGAAAAATTATTTTATTCACCCAAAACCTTTTTTTTTCACCAACTCTCATTTGACACATTACATTAACATTTCTAATTATTTCATGAATTCATTTAATCCTAGAATTTTAAAATTTATTAATTGTTTTGAATTATTGCATTAACTACTCATGAAACTTAATTTAGTGAATACTGTAATAAATGTATAAGCGTACATGAAAAATAAAATATAAATTTCTTTTTACTAAGCATGAATCATATTAAGTCAAAATGTACAAATATAATTAATGTAGGCATATAAGTACATTGTGTTTTGTTACTCAAATGTATTAACTGTCAAAATAATGTTTACTTTTCTACAGTCTTCTTAATATATTAATAGGATTAAATTTAAAAAAAAATTGAAAATTCATGCTGTGCATCCAAAAAAAAGTGTTTAAAAAATTGTGTTAAAAATAAAAAAATAATAATAAAAAAATTAAATTTAAATGACTTTTTTCCTCTAAGGTTTACATTTTGTCTATTCATAATCTGCATTTTTTTGTGAGCATTTTAGTGGAAATTTCATTTGAATATATTGAAAATTTGCAAAGTTATGATATATTTTCACAAATAATATTGCTTGAATGGGGTTAGCCTAAGAGACGTCATTCGTGAGGTTAGAAAATATTTTTTTTTCTCAAAAAGTTATTGAGATATGTACATGAAACTTTGCATGGTCAACAAGCATGGTAGAAGCAATTAATAAAAAATAATAATTGGAATCCGGGATGATGGGTTGCATTTCAGTATCTAGTTGAATGATTTGAAATCGGAACGATCCAGTCTTATTTCGATGAATTTTGCGTTGCGAGCCAGAATAAACATATTAACGGTCAAAAAACCATTATTTTTTTTCTCCGGTATTTTACTTCATATATTTAGGAGAAATTTAAAATAAAAGTTGTTTTGGTAACTGCTGTGCCTCTGGTCTAAAAATACGTTTGAAAAATTGTATTTTTTCTATCGAAAAATTCCACAAAAACAAAGTTTACATAATTTTTTTGCATGTAAATTTCAAATGTAAGTATGAATTATTTTTATTCGTATTCTGTTTGCTTTTGTGAACACTTTAGTGAAAATTTCGCTTGAATATATTGAAAATTGAAAAAGTTATGATTTATTTTCTCAAACAATGCCGCTTAAAAATTGAGCCTCGGAAAAGTCATCTGCATCAGTTTTTGATAAATTTCAACATTTTTTTTCTCAAAAAGTTTTAGAGATATGCAAATAATATTTCACACAGTTAATAAGGATGGTAAATGCAACAAATAAAAAAAAAATCATTGAAATCTGAGACTATGGGTGTCATGGCTGGGTGATTTGACATGGAATGACCCGTACGAGTAAAAATGATTAATTGGTTTAATGAAGACATTTATATAGAAGACATTTTAAGAAGACAATTATAAATTTTTCTGTATTTATAAGACTTTCCAACTTTATTTGAAAATTACACATAATCATCAGTAATAATGATAAAATGTAGTGAAATTTAATCAAACTTTTTTATCGAGACGATTGATGATTATGCATAACCACTGGTGTATAACTTTTACACACAGTAACATCAAGGAACCAATTGCTATTGAAGTCAACCGTTGCATATATAAATGTGAAATTCGTATAAACAAGGTTCTACGGCACATCGTACCTCTCTAATATCAAACTCCCCAATAGTAGATGAAAGTTTTGGTCCCACGGGTGTCTGTGTATCAAGAGATTACCCATTAAAATATTAATGCAGCATAGTGTTTGTTTTTGTTCATTTTTTCAGCTATAGCATTACTATCCTTATTTTTGGAAAAGTCATTACTCCGTTTCAATCTCAGCGACTTCTTGTCATGCTTTTGGGCTTTTTTATCGCTAAAGGAAATAATCGCCAACATAGTACCTAAAGAAAGACAGCTGTTAATTTTTTAACTAAAAACCCCAAAACAAAACCTCTCGCTCATGTACCTACATCTCAGCTCATGTGATACATCTCTTCACTACAAATCTTTCACACAGCACTCTCTTTATTTCTTCCTATTAATGCCACTTTAATTAATTATTTACGAGTGATTTTGATTTCATGAAAAATTCTCACCATTCAATATATAGACCAACTTCTTTTTTCCAATTGACTAACGAAATGCAATGATAATTGAATAGAGATATCTCACCTTGTTTACCTTTGCCATCAGAACTGTTTGTTTTGGACGATGGCTGCTGCTGAGTATTGCGCAAGTTCCCCTTCTCCATAGTGAAAATGCTCGTCAAAGATGGCTCTTCCAGTTTCGAGGGGGCGACGATAATAATTGTTGCGAGAAGTAGAAACGCTTGCAGAGCAAACTCCTTTAGGAGCTTCAATAACAAATACAGGCTTCATCTTAACACTATTTAAAAAGCCATGTTACGACGCAAACAGATTAAAATGATTCCTTAATCCTTTCCCAGATGAAATGATACTGGAATGCGAGAGAAGGGGGTTTCAAAGACCACCGAAAAACAAAGCACGCTACGCGTGTGTTGCGGACGTTCTTTTGTTTCTAACCAACTTTCAATATCTCCTTTCAATAAAAAAAATTAGATTTATTCAAAAAACTTAAATCTATTTCAAAAAAATAACGAAAAGATTTAATACGGGGGAACTGGAATCGTAAACAAACACCGCCTCGTCGCGTAATGGCGACGCTATGTGATTTTATTCTCCTCACCAGGGTTGCCAGATCTTTCTTCAACCAATATCCTCCTCAAAAATAGCTCAAAATATTTGAACTTCATATGGTCAACCAGAATAAAAATTTTAAGGGGATGCCTGGCCCTTTTGCGGGCCATATATTCCCCATAAGGGCTGGGGGCCCATCGCGTCCCCCTGGTCAACTATGTACTAATGCAATTTGAAATCCATGGTGGTTATTGCTGCCGTCCATCCAGTAATTTGAGAACTTTATGCGGAATGCAAGGAATTTTTTTACCGAGTCCTGCCAAAGCCTCCTAGATACTGCTTCTAGGAGGCTTTGGTCCTGCCCTAATTTCAGCGACTTACAGAAGGCCTGGCAGGCTAATGAGAGAACTTTATCAACGCATCACAAACAACAAAAAGTAGGACACGTGCTGTTACTTATTATTCAGAAATAAAACGAAAAACTATCAACTAATACTATTTCTAAAACATAGATGGCAGCAAATTCTGTATATAGGGAATATTTTTTACTAGAATTGTCAACACTTTGTTAGCAAACACAGGGGTCCACTTTTGAGCAGCCAATCCATTACTTGAAATTTATTTCAAAAATTTTAAGGAAAACTGACAAGGGTGTTGCTATTCAATTTTCGACGATTTTTGATCAATAAAATTTGCAACAAATTTGATTGAAGTTTTTGTTTTATATAGAGAGGAGGGGGGGGGGGTGATTTATTTTGTTTTTTGTTGGTTGAAAATTCTCCTTGGAATCCCTGAACTTGAACTTGATTTGAACATTGTTTACTAATGTGAGAGAGAAACGTGCTCTTAACCTCTTGTGGAAGGAAGCATTATGTTAGAAATTGTTCATCTGTGTCTGATTTTCGTCTTCACGGCATTGGTCGGTTATTTCATTCAGAGGAGGCTGCGCGGGGCCACCAACACCGAGGTAATGAGAACGGCGTGATCTAAAAATGTTTCTTCCCTCGCCCTGGACGTTATTATTAGATTACTCTTGGAGTTAGGCCGGCATTACACTATAAAACTTCTTTGACAACCATCATTTATAAAATACGTTTGACAAATAAATATGATAGCGTGATGATCAAATTTGATAAAGGCTGGTATTACACTATAAAAGTTTGGTAAAAATTCTTTTGTAAAACTTGAAAAATCTAACCAATAAGTACATCTGTTACATTTGAATGAACTTATCTGATCCGCTTATTGGTTGCGTTTTTCAAGTTCTATAAACGAAATTTTATCAAACTTTTATAGTGTAATACCGGCCAAAGACCAGGTTATCTTTGATTCAAGGCCCGTTCACACGTGGTAACTAAATTTTAAGTTGTCAAAGTGATCTAAAATCTGTGCCGAAGTTATGAAATGATGAATATCCAAAGATTATTAATAATAATAAATGGATCGGGGCATAACGAATTATGTGCATGAAAGTTTCTCTGGGTTCCGTCAATAAAAACAGTGGTTGAATAAATAAATATTCTATGTATAAAAAATATATAACTCGAACCCCTTTTTAATAATAAACAGATCGGGGCATAAGGAATTCTGGGCATGAAAGTTTCTCTGGGTTCATTTTAAATAATGAACAGATAAGACAGAAGGCGTGACAATGGATAAATAAGTAATAAATATAACGGAATAATAAAATGGTATGATACAACCCGACCAGTAGATAATAATCCAAATGATGCGAGCTACAGGAGAAGGGAGGAATAATAATTCAAGAGACGTGCTGGAAATGGAACAACGGTTGTTTTGAATTTTTGAAAAAAATGAGGTGAACAAAAGAAAAATCCTTTTTGGTGAAGCTAGCGTCACTTAGTATCACCCAGCGAAAACTGGAAAGATGTCAAAAAATAAGTCAACCCAGAGCCCCCCCACCATTATGACAGTGTCTGTAACTTATCATGAGGAAAAAGTTGCCAAAGTCGTGGTGGACCATACAGCAGCTGTTCCGAATAATTTTCATACATTTCCATCCAAACTTTTTTCTTGCGCACGTGCTTGACCGAACAGAAAATTATTTATATTTCAGTTTATAATATTTCTATTTTGAGTTTTAAGCTAATTTATCATGCACCGTTGTGGGAAAATATATTTGAGTAGTCTGAATTAAAAATCATACATGTATGTTTCTGAGGAAAAATTGGCTAGTTTAATTTGCAGGGTCGTCATTTAGGGGGGTCAGGGGGGGGCCCCCGGCTTTTGAAAATACACTAAAAATGGTATATATGTATTAATATATATATATATATATACACGCATACATTGAGTACGTGTTCTTTGCCCCCCCCCCCCTCCCAACCTGGTAAAAGTTGAAGTGACGGCCCTGTTCGTTTGTTTTTTATTTTCTGTGTACCATCAACATTTCCATACTCAGACCTGCCAACCTTGAAAACGCAAAAGTCCTGTAATTTTCTGGAAAAATCCCATAATTTCCTGCAACCGTACCATAATTTCCTATGCATAATCTGTGGAGTAGAAGTCAGATAAAGAAGAATTAAATGTAAAATTGGCAAAATATGTGTATATTTTTATAAGGTAATAGATTGTGCACGGATGCAACATTTAGAAGCAGCAACATTTTCTCTGAAAATCACTAACTTTCCTCAAATTTTTCAAGATTTCATTAAAGGGGAAATAAAATTTATTTTCATATAAATTTCAGGGCATTTTTTGTTCTCAAAGTAGCGAAATGCAAATGTGAAACTTATTGCAGTAAAATATACACTTTTGTGTGTTCGAAATATTAATGAGTATAAAATATTTATTTTACAACTCATTACATTAAATATGATCAAACGTGCCAACTTTTGGAATCCAAAAATATGGAGATTCGCCCGGGGTGATCATACAAAAATTTACTTTCTTCTGAACATGCGTATAATCCATACAAGGTATGCAACACAAGACAATGGCCAACTATACACCAACTCAAGACATTATTGCAATTTTTCCGCAGAAAAAGGGGCTGCGATAATATTCACATTATCACTGGTAAGCAATACTAGCAAACTGCTTATAAATTCCGTGAAAGAATGTGTATGATGAAGTGCATGTAGGGTAAGTAGTAGGGCACAGATAGTACTTAATGTATTGTCTGTAATTCTTCTCTGTATATAATGGACAATTAATCGTGAATCTATTTCTAGGCCATTTTTCCATGAATAAATCATCAATTTACATCATGTTGGCTATGCATTTTTACTGTGTTCTGCTCAGGAGAACTTCCTCACAGATCTTTTTTCCCAGTTGTGAAAAATTTGAGGGGAAAACATTGATTTTTATCATAATTTTTCACATTTTGGGTAATATTTATTTCATACAGGGTTGTATTTTCTCTGATTGTAATAAATATAACCATGTTTATGCAGGACAATGAAAGAGAATCAGGATGCTATAAAATCTTTTACGGAACTCAAACTGGAAATGCCAAGGTAATTATTTTACAATTTTTATTTTTCTGTAAAAAATCAAAAGGAAAATTTGATTAATTATTTACATTCAAATATGAATTTTATTGTAGCAGGGGTCTGTCCGGCCAAACTTTGGGTCCGTTTCCCTGACCCTTCACACAATTCTGGATGTGAAAAATGAACTTTCACAAAATACAAATCCATGAAACCAGAATTTGACATTTCATTTCTTTTGTGATGGATTAACCAGATTGTTTCACTTCACACAAAATAATTTGTTTTTCACAAAATTAATGGCTCTTTTCACAAAAATAAAGGAAACTTTGTCACAAAAAAATCTGGACAGACCCTTGATTATAAGCAAATTTCAGTAGAAGGTAAAAAATCCAATGAAAAAAAAGTTGTTTATTTTTTCCATTGAAAGAGCCAAAATGTGCTATTTTTGGTTAGATTTCTCTTATTTGGATCACAGTTTGTATCTCTTTTGCCTAATTTTAGGAGTCCACAAAAGCAGATTATCTTTCTTTGTATGTGTGTCCTGTAGGCTACATAAATGTTGTTGTTTTTTCCAGCATTTTGCTGAATTGTTGGAGGAGTCTCTGAAGAAGCAGTACAGAGAGGCTGAAGTTGCCAGCATGCAGAATTTTGACTCGGAACTTTTGTCTGCAGAAGTATGTCTTTCATTAGCGTTCATGTTTGACTAATCTAAAATATTAATTTCTGTAGTTAAACACATTTTATTCTGATTTCATACTAAATTCATACTACTCTACATTTCAGGTAAATGTAGAGACCACTTGAGTGAATATTTTTTATAGTCCCAACAGACTTCTACGTTAGAGAGATTCAACTGTAATTATACAAGAGCATGGATGTTCAGGCAAACTGCCATAAATGCCTATTTCAACATAGTTTATTAGTGAATTTCAAAGGCCATAATCTGTTAAACTTGGATATTTTGAGCATTGAGAACAAATGAATTGCTCTTATGGAGGCTTTTTGCCTGCCTATTTCAACCATTTTTAGTGGCTTTCTTGCCTGCTTATTTCAGCCATTAACCTCTTAGTGCCTAAACCCCTGGGTTCTAGTATAATTACTAGGGCTAGGATTTTATGCCCTAAAAACTTCTAAAAATTGCTGTATAAAAAATGCATTTATACCCTTAAAAAGCGGTAAATATGCATTATGAAGCGAAAAGTATATCCTAAAAAAATTTTCATTCCTATCTCAGATAACATTAATTTTATCAAAATTCAAAATAATATGATAATGAGGAGTGTGGATGCAGTCTAGACCATTTGAAACCATTACTTATTGTGCGAACAAAAATTCTTCATTTTACTAACCACTACAAGTATCAGAGAATCAATAACACGAAGCTTTCATTTTTTTTTTTACAATGTACCAAACACGCACAGAAAGTTTTTACATTCTAAAATGTCTGTGAGAGAGAAAAAAATGAAACTGAACTTAAATATACAAATTTATTCATGAATTTAATGCTGAAATGTTAGCACTTTGGAAACCACAGCTATACATTGTATATATAAAATTAATTTCCTGCTTGTGTATGTACATATATTCTTAATACATATCTACAATATTGTTATGATCCCCACTAAGTTTTGTATTGCTGTATATAAAACAAGAACTCAAATAAATGATAAGCTACTTTAAAGGTTTGTCAGATGGAAATATTGTACTGCAATAATAGTTCCTAGACCTCTACCTTGATTTTTGGAATGTTTACTTTGTTTACCGTTGTTTCTACTGAATACATTTTTGTAACATTCATCTTTTTACAAGCATTTGTAAGTTGTTGAATGCTCAGAGTATTCTTGAAAGAAAAAACCCCAGCAGCACCAGGTATTGATACTATTTCACCAAACACCAACTCTGGCTATATTGCAATATTACAATTTACTGCCATTAATGAGATAGGTTGGAAATGAAGGCGCTGTCTACCAGTGGTCACCTTGAATTCGTTAGGGAAAATATCTTACTTATATCCTCCCTCGGGTTCGAACCCGGGACCGTGACAGCAACCTTCGTGGTGACAGAGGAGCATCTTATCACCAAACCATTTGGGCCGGGTATTGATGCTGGCACTCAATAAAAATAAAACTGGAAAGGACATAAATTCAACTTAATTTGCATTTTTTTTAGGATTTAGAGAAAAATTCATTTCATCAGCTCATAGCTACAATGCACAACAAAAATCATACACAGATTTTCAAAAAAAAAACGGTTTTTCTATTATCTGCCAACAAAGTTTTAAACATTGAAAAGCTCTTTTGTACTTCAACTGACACTGCTAGAGCATATGTGAAAAGAATTGCATTTTTTTTTGGTTCTCTCTCTGAAAATCTAAAGAGAAAAGTGTTTTCCTGATAGTGCGTTTGCAATTAAACACAATTTTTTGTATTCCTCATTTTTGTTCAAAACTTTCCAATTTTCTTTTGCACGGCCGTTCCCACTTTCCCAGTCACTGTGTTTAGGCGATTCGTAACTTCCTTCTGGAATGCTAATGGAGCACTTCTCTAAAGAAGTAATTGTGTTGGAAATGAAACCAGAATTTGACCTTATGTAGGAAAATTTACCTGCAATTTCTTGATCAGCAACCAACTTTGATTGAACATTCCATTGTTATCAAATGATTTGATGATCTCCACAACTGAGTTATCACAGTAATAGTTACATACTTCAATCCCCCATGGAGGGGTTAGCGCACCAACCTCTCGATGAGTATAAAACAGGATGCCATTCAGAATTGGCAATAAATTATAGGTCCCGGGGAGGGGTCTAATTAGCCATTGTATGCAGAAAATGACTGTGGTGCAACAAAAATGATCAGTTTCTGTGAAGGCCTTTGCTTCACTTTGGGCATGTTGAAAATTCAATTTCAAAATAATACACGAATCATTCACAGTCGATATAAACATTATTTACAGTTACTATAAGGATAACTTCCGAAGACTTTGAAAATATATAGACCCTATGTTTTCATCAGCATTTGCTCAAACTTGATCAGATGCAGTGAGGTAACCTCATCCAGCAAAATTTCCCTCTCTTTTGAGTAAGTTTTCTCAATAAATTCAGAATTAATGTGCTACTATCTATTCGCAAAAATATCTAGCAAAGTGTTTAGCTTTGCAAAAGCATTGCACAAAATTAAAAAACAACAAATTTTAAAGAATTGCTTGAAAAATTTCCATAAATACTAAGACATTTCCCACATGGACCAATTTTAGCTAATTTTTCTCTCAAATATTGAATATTTCTCACTAAGAACCATCACTGATTCAGATGATTTATCTATTTAGAGCCACACACCAGTGTCCCAAAAGGGCTAGGATTTTTATGCTATAAAAATGCAATGTTGTTACTGATTGGTTGAATTGCAGGTTTTTGACCAATCAGTCACAAGGCTTCATTTCTAGTGCATAAAAATCATCTCCTTAAATCTACATCCACTGCGCTTGCTCACGAGTTTCAAAAGGTTTGCTAAGATTATCAGTTGGCACTTATATTTCTGTTGTTCTTCGCAGAAAGGGGGGAAAATATACGGTTTATCTAAAATTCTGAAATATGCAAAATATGCTCTATCACGTAAAAATGGCATAATATGCAAACAAATATAAAAATATGTAAAGACATAGATATCTGAGCCCTAATAATTGCATTAAATATTATTTTCATAATATTTGCCTTTGCTATGTTACAGCTACACCATTTTTTTTTTTTTTTTTTTTTTTTTTGGTGTTGACATGCTAAGATTATAATACAGTAGTGAGTTGTTTTATGAGGAAGTTAAAGTGACTTTTACAAAGAAATCTTTTTGAATGTGTGAAACAGCAAACCAAATTTCAATCCATAGTAAAACACAATGTTAACAGTTAAATTACTGGTTTCCTGTATGAAATGGAAAGTCCATTAAAAAAATATGTTGATCAACAAGCTGGTTATCAATATGACCATCTTTTTGATTCTGTTCGAGATGGATTAGTGTCTCATAGAGTTCTATCTTAGACAAGTTCCACTGTAGTTTATTTAATATTAATGTTTTTCTGCAAAACTATGTGCATCAGTACAGATGCATATAATGATTTTCACTCATGATACTTATTCAACATGTTTTATTAATAATTATTGTAATCTTTAAAACAATTTAAAAGATTACAGTGATCAATGATGAAACAAGCATGTTGGTAATATGTGTCACAAGTGAAAACTGAGGTAGAAGTAAAAATTGTAAATATCTTTTGCAGAATTTGAATTTTGTTCTCGTAAGTTTGAAGTAAATGTTTTTCCTCAAAATGTTATTCATTATTGTTTCTTGTTTAAGACTTATTTAAGAATCCATTTTTATTCTAATTTTGCAGTGTTCAAAATACACAGCTTGCTTTTTCATTATCTCAACCCATGAGGATGGTCAACCTCCAAAAGATGCTGCATGGTTTTGCAAATCACTCGAAGATGCCGTCACAGATTTCCGTGTTTCAAAATCATTGCTGAAAGAAATGAAATTCTCTGTGTTTGGTTTGGGAAATTCATTCTATAAAGAAAATTTTAATAAGGTATATTTTACATGATAAACACGCACACACCATAAAAAATTATTTAAAGGATTTTTTTGTCAAGTTGTATTTTTCTTGGGCTTTTATATATCGCATGATGCAGTTGGCTAGATCAAAGTTATAGGGATGGCAAAAAAATTCAAAGGACTCAAATCCTTGGTTTAACTGAAAATCTTAACATCTGCATGCATGTAGGGTTCATACATGATGTTTAGCTGTTACAATTTTACAGTCGGCCCCCGTATTTGCGGGAGTTGCGTTCCGAGAGTGACCGCGAATACGAAAATCAGTGAATAACCGAAACCATAGATTTTTTTACGTATCTTGTTCATTGAACATCATGAAAAAGAGCAGGGTGAGACAGAGGTAGAAGGGAATGTAAAAGAAGGTGCTGCAATTGTTGGCGATGTTTTCTGAAAGAACATTGTGATTTTTGTATGCCGTTTCTTCTTATCATCAAGTATTTAGACCATTCTCAAATCTCTCCCACTTCAACATGCCGACTTCTTCCTACTTGTCCCACAAGTCTTTTTCCTCATTTCTTTTGAAATCCCAGGCTGCTGCCTCCGGCCCTTATGTGCCACTGGGTGCATGTGCAATTCTTCTCTCTAGTCATTGCTATCCATTTTAGTCAAATGGCTTATACATTACATCGAGTTGATAGCTGTCTTCATGGAGCGAACAAACGAAGTGATTAGATACTTGCGAGCACTTGGCTGGGGGAGGGGCCACTACTATAAATCTTCACTAACTTTTTCCGGCACAACCCTGCCTCTTTTGAGGTAACAGAAGTAAGTTGCTTGGCATCAGTTTGGGGTTGTGAGCGGTTCTATCTATCTATGAAACCACCCTTTACGTGCATAAAATTCTGATGAAATATGGAGGTGGTAAAAGCCTCCACCTTTTAAGCGAGACGTTTCATCAGCCCTTTCCTTTATAGAACAGTAAAAAATTTTTGCCTTTTCCATTATAATATTACAATCGATTGGAATACCTTTTTTGTAGCAATCTTGCACCCACAAAAAAAACTATTTTCTGTACGAGAAACACATGGATCCCGTAGGCTATGCAAAGTTTTCGCTAACAAAGGTGCAGCTACAGCCACAGTAGCTCAAATTTCAGATTCCTTTCTCTTGATATATCTTACCGTAGATTAGTTGATTCTGTAATGACAGGCCACAGCAGCAATTGACTTACTTTTGCCAAGCATCGTCAATATATCCAATTTTTCTTGTGAAGTTTTCACTTTTTTTTGCCTTTTCAAAGCATTATCAGTAGTACTAGAAGAATGAGCCTTCCTGAAAAAGCACAACTCAAATTTTGTAAGTAGAACACGTGAATGAGAGAGAGATATGATTGCTGAGTGTTGCCAAAAAAAAATTTCCAATGGGGGGGGGGGGAACCGTGAGTACTGGGGCAGACTGTATTGCACTGGAATCAAAGTCACGGTGCAATTTCTTGATGATGTTTAAAGCCTCCTACTACTAAACCACACATGTACCTCATCTATATTCCTCTGCAGAACATCTAATGAATCGGTACATGTTGGAATGTGCATGTCCGTGTTGTGAACCTAACTTGAAGCTCTTTTCTGTGTAATGCTTGTAGTACTGCCATCTTACCACACATTTTTCGAACTATGAGTGAAGTGTAATGTTTGAAGATTTTACCGTTGTAGACCTGTTGCTCTCTGCAGCGATATGCTTAACACCTGCTGCACAAAATCTTTTTGTGATTGGCTGTTGAGAAACTTGTCCCCAGTTTTTTGCCAATCATTCAAGAGTCATCACACAAATGGCTTGCTTTCATTTACCACTTAATTTTTTTTGCTTTCTGACATTTTATTCACTTTAGTGACATGAAAATGTTTGAGATCTTGAATCACAACTTGAGATTTCTATTGAACAATGGAAGTTATATCAGATGGTACAAAATCTTTGGCTAAACAATGTTAAAATGAGTGTATAGTTATAAAAAAACATGGTTGACTTATTGCTGCTTTAGAATATCTTGGTTTGCCCTTTTCAGGTCATTATCATTTGAATTTTTTTTTTCAAATTGAGCTATTAAACAAGATCCTAGGAAACGAAAGAATTGATTAATTAAAATTAATTGAATCCTAAATGAAAATTAAAAAATTCTAACTCGATCATCCCACTACAAGTGCCATTCTCAAAGGAAGTTGTTTGTACCTACTTGTTACCTGATTAAAAATTAATTATATAACTTGGAGTCTGTCGAGACTAGCCACAAGTTGTCCACTTTCTCCACATGTTTAACAGACAAAATACATAATGACAGCTTGTCTGTTCAAGTTAGAAGAGCCACTAAAATTCAGTTTTTGAAATAATTCAGTTTTGTTTGCAATAAAAGTAAATACCAAAACATTTTAGTACATTTAAAAGTACATTGTGGAACACAATTTGAGAAATGCTAGTGTATCTCATTCCAACTTTATATCGTCAAATTAATGCACTATATATTCAGGCTGCTGTGGACTTGGATAGATGTCTGTTTGATCTTCAAGCATCTAAAATCATGGAGGTTTATTTAGGTGATGAAAATTCCACTGAAAGTGAAAATGGTGGTTAGTGTTTTTTTTTTCTTTATTTCGCTACTTTTTATTACATCCTTATTAAAGTTTTACTGCATATACAACGTAGCATATAATCAAATCAAACTGGAAAGACGTATGGATTTCAGTAACTTTATGTTGCTATAAAATGAAATACAACCATTAGTAATTAATACTATGAAAGATTGCAAACATCACTGAATCTTAAAAATGAGGTCCTGTAATTACATTGGTCTACAAGGTTTTCCTAACGTGGAAAAATTTAGCTGTTCTTCAATTAATATTAATTAATTTTTGGGTGCTGTTTCTAGATCTGACCTTAAAAAATGTCCATCGCATCTAGTTTTTTTCTTATATGGTATTTAACTTTTAACATCTTTCAAAATTGACATATTTAGGCTATACGTGTAAAATGATACTAGAAGTAATATTTCAATATTTTGCTAACTAAAACTTGGGAAATGGCAACACTGATTTTATCTCTAATTGTAACCCGATTCTTCATTTGTTTAGTGGAAACACATGGTTTATGTTTATGTACATCCTTTTAGTCAAACAATGCAATGTCGCAGAAGCATTTACTGTTTCAAATAAGTTTTGCGATATGTTTTGCTGCCACCACTTCACATAAAATTGGGGTGGGATCAGAGGTGTATGCAGGGTGGTATGGGAGCTTATGTCCTTCCTAAGGTGATCAAAAATTAAAAATATTTTTTATAGAAAACAAAATATTGAAAGACTAAATACGTAAGACTAATTAAATACCTTTATCAGCTATTTTAATCAGTTCCTAATAGTGAATTTATCTGGAAGAAAATCCCTGTGAACCCTTTCCCCCTGAACCTTCTGTAACTCCTCCTACGTCGATCCCTGGGGCTGATGGGAAAACATCAACGCTAGAAACAAATCTGGCCATTTCACTCACCTTTAAAGAAAAATTTTCCAAAATTATGAGACAAAACTAAAAGTAGTGTTTGTAGGTCCTCAAATAAGAAAGCTATCGAGTGATTTTGTTTTCACAGAACATGCTGCATGGCAATTGTTCACATCTGCAATGAAGGGCTTTTTAGGGAATATCAAAGGCAGGTGGTATCCTTCAATGATGAGTGACCCCAAAGCAGAATGTACCAAAATGTGCGACGTACGTCGCAGAACAACCAGTGCTGTTGCAGAACAATCTGGAAGAATTTTAAGAATAGTGTAGAAAAACGCTATTATGTATATGCGAATTTTTACCGCAGAACATTTTCAGTCAGCTGAGGGTTCGTTGCAGAACATCGCAAAACATTCTGCTTTCGGGATGAGTGATTACTGTTGGATTTTGCAGAAGGAAGGCAACACAATTAACCTACATAAGAGAAAAAAAATGAATTATTTTTATAAAATACTGGAAAAATTAGTATAAATTTCGTTTTGTGTATATGCATGAGCATGAGGAAAAAACATTTTTTTGCTATTTTATTTATAATGATGTATGGGTATGATAAAATAACTATGGTAATATATTATAATATGTTATTAAGAATATGCTAATTATCTACATTTTCAAAATGTGTAAGTTTTTCATAGTTTATAAGTATTTCAAAAAATGACCATAATGCATACAAAAAAAACTGTACGTAATGGAGATTTCTTACATTCTTATTCAGCTCCCAAAAGTAGTGTACAAAATTTATTTCACTCATTTTATAAAAAAAGTTAAAAATTGTTAACCAGTGTTATCTTCCACCAATTTGGATTGGATACACGGCTCAAAGAAATGGGAGGCTTCTTTGAGTGTTTCAGCATACCCTGCAGAACAGCTCATATTTTGCAGCTAGTGAGTCTTGATAACTGTGCCTTCCAGAGGGCATGGCATACCTAAAGAAGAGAGTCTGAAACTATTTATATAGCTGTGAAATTAAAGAAACTAAGTAGCTAAGTTAGAAAAAAAAACTTAAAAAATTTCCTACACCAGAAAATGTGGAACAATCTGTTGTGTATCTATTGGCATTCAGCAACGGTCCATGGTTCTCTGGATGAATGCAATTATGTCTTGCATCCATAGGAACATTCTGATAGGGTGGTCAATTTAAATTGGTAGATACCATATATGAGAGACGGCTATCCTCAAAAATCGCCGTTTTAATGCAAAACCTTCTTTGTGCAGAGAAATTTAAAAAATACTTTAAATTATTTGGTGCCGCCTCCCCCCCCCCCCGATTGACCTTTACAAATAGCTTACCCATTAAAATGCCACTGACCATCCTGCGTATGGAATCCGTTGTTAACTATATTTGCACTTTATTTTTTTTTGCATTTACTTTCCTTAGGATGTAAAAATCCCGAAAAATCTACACTTCCGGTTAATATTTTGTCTTAATTTTTACATGTGTTTATTGCTGATTTTATTTGTCATGTTGAGTTGCAAATCAGAATCAAAATGATTTTGTATTTATTATTATTGTATAGGTCTTGAAGGTGATTTCAAACATTGGCAAATTTTGTTGTTGCAGAAGCTGAAAGATCTCCAACTGAAAAGTGAGGTCTGTAATTCATGTTTAGAACTTAAAGCAACCGTTCACTGTAGAGTAAAATTTTGTTACTGTAGAGAGAAAACTCAATTAGAGTAAAAAATTCTGGAGCTGCCTTGAAGGACGTTGTGTTCCTTGGGAACCAATATTTTTATATATGTGTGCTCATGTCTTGTCTTTTCTCTGTTGTTTTTATTTTGTCTTTAAAGTGTAGGGCGTAGTAGCCCAGGTCGATAAGATACTCACCTAAAGTACTGAAGGATGTGCAGAGATGTCGCGAGTTCGATACATGGTTCGTCCTTGTCAGAAAACTTTCCTGACACAAGGGTACAACAGAAACGACGACATGACCACAGAAAAAATTGCTACCACAGGGAGTCCCCCATCAAGGGGTTAGCGCAGGGCCGTCATTTCAACTTTTTACGGGGGGGGAAGGCAAAGCACATGTACTCAATGTATGTATGTATATATATATATATATATATACCATTTTTAGTGTATTTTCAAAAGCCGGGGGGCACTGCCCCCCCCCTGAATGACGTGCCTGGGTTAGCGCACCAACCCCTCAATGAGTATAAAAAAATAAGCCTGCTGTTCAGAATCGGCAATAAATTGTAGGTCCCGGTCTAATTAGCCCTCGTGTGCAGAAAATGACTATGGTACGACAAAAATGATCAAATGATTTAAAGTGTATTTTCTGTCTTTTTTTGCGAATAAAATAAATTAAAAAATATTGAAGTTAAAATCACTGTAGAATTAAAAATGTTTATTTTTCCTCTATCAACTTAAAATTGAAGTTTCAAAATTATATAAATTATTTCATGTACATTGTAAGAATTTTGGCTCTGAAAAAAATATAATCTTAATGTATTACGCACAGTTCAATCATGATGAAGAGTTGGAAGAAACTGAAATTCTGGAGGAAAGTGACAGTGATGCTGATAAAGAAGAGCCTGTGTTGGATGTTGAAGAACTGGGTTCTGTAATTAGAAATTACAAGAACAATGAGGTTTGATATGAAATTTTATTGAGTAATGTGTTCAATTGCAATATTTATTTAATTATTTTTCATAAAGTTGTGTCAATATGACCATGTCAACAAAGTCATTTTGTCATGTAACATTTAGCAAAATGCATTAGAGCAGTTTCCCAAAGTGAGCAGTATCCCTCTGGGGGAATGGAATAGTCTAGGGCAGCGGTTCTCAACCGGTGCTCCGCGGTGCACTTCTCAGGGGCTCCACGGCTACTCCAGGATAATAAAATAAATCATTAAATTTAATAAGCAAACAAACAAAAAGAGGCCTAAAGGGTACCGCCATAAAAATTATACACTGAAAAGGGTTCCGCGAGTCAGAAAAGGTTGAGAACCGCTGGTCTAGGGGAAAGGGGTGGTGGAAGCTACAGGTATAACATAGAGTCTCATGGGTTGGCTTGAGTTTGGGGGGGGGGGTGATGGAAGGAAAAATTTCCGAAGAAAGGAACTCTACATTAGAGTAGATTATGCATAACAAAATAAAGAAACCAACCATAAAGTCAAATATAAAGGAGAAGCAATGTGTGTCTTATTTGTTTTGACACTTTATGAATGCTGTCTAGGGGAATATAATTATATAACCACAATATATTTTTTATTGGGGTTGGTTACCAACTCTTGCTTCCTGATTGCTCTGGGAAAAAAAAGAACAAGTCAGAGGCTGTGATCACTATGAACCTTAGAGCCTGCATGTGAATCTGAAGCATTTAGACATTAGGGATTCATGGTTTTTCTTTGTTATTTGCCACTATCTTTGGTTTCATCATTACTGTGATATAGTACCAAGCAAATGGATTCTTAATCCTCCATAAATTAATCATATTTCCCCAACTAAGCTGTTACGTGATATCGGAATAATTGAATTGTGCTGCATACTTGGTGAATGTTGTTAGGATCAGGCAAGGCCAGGAAAAACCATACTAGATTGCTTCAGACAAAGCAGAATAACTAATATTTCAGTATATTGCTCTGACTGAGGTTTTCAACTTACTTTTGTGTACCTATGGTAAATACAATCATTTCTAAACTCAGTACTGGAAAGACCTGACTGGTAATCAGGAGAAGAAGAAAGAAAATGGGTGGGAATAGAGGGTTGCATTTACCCCCCCCCCCCATCATCATCAATAATTGAGTGGACTGATCCAATGTATATACAGTCGGTCCCCGTATTTGCGGGGATTACGTTCTGGGGGTGACAGCAAATAACCGAAACTCTAGGTTTTTTGTATATCTCGTTTATTGAACATCGTGAGAATGAGCAGGGTGATGCAGAGGTAGAACGGAATGTAAAAGAGGGTGCAGCGATGTTTTCTGAAAGAACATTCTAATTTCTGTTTACCGTTTCTTCTTCGTATCATCAAGTATGCTAGTGTATGTTGACAAGGCTTCCTCTACTAATTTTTCTACATGTGAAGAACATAAAACAGAGGGATCTATGTCATGAAAATAATCTATTGCTTATTTAAGCTTGCAAAGCCCTTCCACTATGTTACTTGTGGTGAACTTGTCTTTTACCTCTTTATCTTGATCTTCTTCATCTGGTACCTCTTAAGTTTCAGGACCAGTCAGCTGCATTAATTCCTCCTTGGTCAATCCAGTATCAAAAGAACTTCGAATGGCATGGATTCTCACTCAAAGTACCTTCTGACTTCCGGAATGAAACACTGTTTAAACCATAGGCGTAAACTTCTATACGGCCCATGGGCCCGAGCCCCCCCAACATTTTTGAAGACGCGGCTCAGCCCCCCCAAAAATTCGTATGAATATGGCTTGTTCATTTTGCAATGATGAAAAATTTTTTTTTAACCAAAAGTTGTCCTAATTATGAATTAGTTAATGGAAACAATCTGCTCAAAATTTTAGTTCTTTTAAAAAATCAGGATGGTCTTTGGCTTTCTTGTTCCATGACAATACGTTTATCTCATTTCTTCCCTGCCGTTCAATCCCCAATTGCACCCTCCATCGGTTCCAATCCTTACTGCCAGAAGGCACGGCTGAGAGGAAGATTCTTTGAGGTGTTGAGGGGGCTCTTTCTTCTTTGCCTGTGGCAAAAACTGAGTGTCTCTTCTTTTTTTCACTGCGACCGGAGGACGGCCATGGCGCCGACATGAAAATAAGCCCAAAGATGCATGGTGGGGGGGGGAGGGGGAGGTTGAAAATTGGGAAGCAATGATATTGAAACCGAAATAAATTACACTCTATAAAGAATAGGTGCCAGAACCTAGAGGCTGAGGCCATTTGAGCCCCCCCCCCCCCCCGCAATAAATTTTGTAAGGGGACTGATCCTCCCCAGTAATTACTGAAGAAAACCATTGTGCAATGCATTCTCCCTCTCCTTCGTACACGCTTGAGTCCCGTATATGCGGGAGGACCAATAACTTTTAGGCCCCCCCCCCCAATGTTTTTTTGAAAAATATTGGGGAAAAAAGCACATTCTAAATCCCCATTCATAACAGATCTTGAGGACCGATGCCGAAACATTTTTCAAGCCCCTTTACAACAAAATTTGACTGGGGGTGGGGGTAGAACATAGAATCAAATAAACAACAAGTGAATTATAATATTGATTTTAAAAAAGGAAATGAAAAATAAATGATAATTTTTCAAAGGTCCAAGACCAACCCCTCGACCGGGCTTTATTGGCCGGCCCATTCGTTGTCACCACTACATTTTAACAATGAATACAAAATATTATCTTTATAACTAAGGGATTCCTGAACTATTTACGTTCGCAGCACTCATGGAAATTTTAAATGTTGCCCAACACCGCAGCCAACGTCTTCCTAAAGAGTGTAGTCAACACCATAACCCTTGTTTTGTGGAACAGATTTGCACCCTCCACTAATGTAATTTGACTGGCTCTTCGTTTTCGTAAGAATGCTCATTTAGGAAAGAAAATTAGAATTTTTTTTTCGAATTTTTGTGTAGGAAAACTGAACATCCTAATCTAAATTGTGCATGTGTATCAATAAAAATTGTACAAACTGTATAATTTTTATTGATGAGGTGACTGAAAAGGCAGTGACAGCAACGCCAATGAGGTATGTGATATCCCCGCCCCCTCAATGTTTTCTCCCCATCTGGTTGGGATGTTGGGATTTCGAAGATGAGAAACGAAACTAAAACTAATTCAATAAAAAGTTATCAATTAGGTCATTGCAAAGATGGCCTACTGCACATTATCGGTGGGGGGGGGGGGAAGGGAGATAGCCTACAAGTTGGCTACAAGACTCATTCATTCTTAAAAAAAATATCGCTCACAAATTGAAAAGAATTTCTTCAATTTAAAAAGTAAAAATTAATCTTAAATTACCTAAGGAAGCAGGTTGGCCACCCCTTTATCAATAGTGAAATGCATGCACAATATCGGTATGTAAGTGCCGCAAAATGTATCTATTTAAAATTCAATAAATCATAAATAGTCAGTCCTCGGCATAACGTCACTCGGGGACCAAATAAAAATGACCGGAAGTTGCGATAACTTGATAACGAGTAATCCCATTTTACTAATTTTGTTGGCAAGGACTATAAAAGAGATGTTATAGGCATCCCCTATCCTGCATCAGGGCCTTTGGTGGATATAGTGAATTTTTCGTGTGAAAAACAAAAAATGATAGGGGGGGGGAATCGTCCCCCCGCACTGGAGCCCTGTTAGTCCAATACCTTCTAAAGCAGCTTGCTCTAGAAGGTGTTGGTTAGTCCCACCGTTGAGCGGGGGGGGGGGGGCATGTTTATAGTGCAATGTATGTCTGATGATGTTAATAGTTATGACTTTACAACGAGATCTTTGGACGAGAGATCTTTTCAAGCCTCTCTCTCAGTCATCCGTTTATAAGATTTCAAATTGAGAATTAATTCAACAAAGAAAAACTTATACATTGATAGGGTTCCTTTCCATGTTTAGCGAGAAAATTCTTTTTCTATGAACACAGGACCATAGCGTGCCTTTTCGGGGGCCCCCAGGGCACACTTTTTCTGGGGGCCCTTGGAAAGGATTATTATTATGCAAATACAAATACAAATACAACGCCACAACAGGCAAAATGCCCAACGAGGTGGCTGATAAAAAGATGCCCATAAAAATATGGTTGTCATATGTTTCAAAAATACAGCAACCCAATTAAAAATGCATAATAAATGTACATTATTTTGTGGCCCCCAATTAGGCATGTGGCCCTGGTGCAATGCCCCGGTTGCCCCAGCCTAGTTAGGGGGCCTGTATGACCATATAGTAGTTATTCCAGACAACCAGCTTTCGCGGGTAGATAGGACAAGGCAAATCGCTTTGGGACAAGATCAAAGAAAAGCGTTGGGTCGCAATAGGCAGGATTAACCATTGAGGACAACAAAGCACGTACTTCTGACACGGGCATCAGAAAAGAGCAATCACTAATTTATTTTTTCTTAGCTGACGATTGTTTACTGTCTCTGTAGATCGGCTGGCGACAGAAGTAGAAAATGCCATCAGTGAATCCTCTTGAATGCACTTCTGTACCATGCCTGTGACAGATACCCATTATGAGTTTTAAAAAAAAAGAAAAAAAAAAGGAGAAAACTGTTCAACAGAATACACCCCAACCCCCTCCCCCCTCACTTGTTAACTTGGGAACTGGTTGACGGGTCTATATCGTTTCCTGTACGATCTCCTTCCTCATTGTTTGTACACCCCTCTGGAGGTAGCAATGTATTATATGATAGCAATAATGAGATGGATGTTGTAGTTTTCCTGTCAGCGGCGCTTTGACTATTTTTGTTCCACTGTAGAAATTTAGTAGCCTTTCTAGAATACAACTGCCCTGAAGGGAGGCGGAGCATACACAAACACACACATATATATAGGCGAATTCCGAACAAAGACGCACACGAATGGGCAGCCAGATGTATTGGAAATTTTTCCCTGATGAAGCGTGAGAACTTTCCCGAAATTTTCAGTCATGGATACCGCCATCTAACTGAATCATGTGTTTATAGGTGTTTAAGTAACACACATGTATGTGTCCCTCCTTCAGGAAGCTAGCACAGTGTTACATTTTTATGTTGTCCAGATGTACTAACCATGAGAAAAAAACGAAGAATAAGACATCCGAAATGTTCACAAAAGATGAATTCGGCTGGTCACCATTTGACCACCGAACTATAGTAGTTACAAAAGGTAATTGCCGACAAATGGTTGCGCACGAAGACGTGAGAAATTTTTCTGTACAGAGTTGACAATACCGAAAACAGGATTGTCATATTAACTATAGCATATAAGAAGAGGAAGAAACATCCAGTTGTTTTTGAATCCAAGTGTCATCGTTGAGTGTTCATGTTACAAATTTTCAAGTCAACGCTGATCGATCGTTGCATCCTTACTCACCCTTCATGATGAAGGAATCATCATCAAAGCCCAATTTGTAGCAGAGCAACAATAATCTTGGTAAGTACAACCTCATTAGCAGTTTCTCTAATTTTTTGGGAATTTTGCGATTGCATAAAATGTTTATACAGATATTCTTGAGGCCAAAAGCTTTTACGACAAACATTGTTTGGAACAAGATTGTTAAAGAAATCTAAAGTACAGTAGAACCTCGATTATCCGAGGGTGGATTATCCGGAGGTCAGAAATTACAAAACTACGAAAGGTGAAAGAAAACCAACCATGAAATTATTGATCAGACAACACAAGAGATTTTAGTAATAATATTCGGTGATAGTGATTAGAAGAATGGGAACAGAGATTGTTATTGAAGTTATGATCAGTTAGATCAGAGTATCCTATAATGGGCAATATCGCCCCTTAGGGGCATGGAAAGGTCCGGGGGGGGGGCGATGAGAAAAAAACAAATTCTGAAGAGGAGGACAATGAAACAAAAAGTTTGGAAAACTGCGAGTTGGATTATTCAAATTGGTTTTGCTTAAACAGTGGTCTCTAATAACAAAGAACAAAATAAGTCGAAAATAATTTGTGTAAAAAAAACATCTTATGACATCCAAATTTTTTGGTTTTTCTGCAAGTCAGGACCTTTGACTTGAAGTGCCCCTAGAAAAAAGTGGACAATTATAACCCTGCATAAATAGGGTCAAAGATGTTTAGTTTATTAGCGAATAGAGTAAATACTGTGCTGTTTAAATTAAATGAGCCACTTCATGCAGAAATTAGGACCGGTTCAGAAACTATATAATTGTATAAATAGGTTCTTGTGTGTATTTTTTGCGTAAATTTAAATGTGAGTATTTGACATGAACAACATGAGGATACAATAAATATTTATTTTAAATCAACGAAATGTATAAATATGCGTTTCATTCGAACTGTTTGCTATTGCTGCTATGTTTGGTTATTCCTGGTGATTTAAACCGTGGTTTTCGATAGACCGTGGTCAGCATTACATGATTGAAAATTTTTATATCATTAGATTATTAAGTTATTTTTGTTAAAATTAATTTTTAGGATAAAATATGAATGGCATATCTATCACGTGGGTGTTTATGGTCAAAACTGATACCAATTGATTTATTGAAAATGATTGCAAATAAGATAATGCTTGACCAAAAATAATTACCGGTCCTGCAGATCCTTCAACGTTGAAATTTTTTACATACATCAGTAGTATATGAGCAAAAAAACACTATACGTTGAATATAAGTGTTATACAAATACTAAAATTTCGGTTAATAAGCACTCGCTCAGACGTATATTATATGTAAACAAAGATTTTCCCCCTTCTGATTTATGAATTTAAAAAAAAGTATTTATACTTTTACTGATATCAGTATGACTTCAGTATTATACTAATACTGAAGTGTGTGTTTGTTAAGAAAAATAAGCGAGCTGCTATGCCAATGGATTTTTAAACGTTTGCTATCTGCGGCACACCTTAATATTAATAGCAACTGATCACCTATGTTGGCCAAATAAAATCGAAACCAATGTTTTTATACCCTCTATGGTTCTCCTCCATAAAACATATTGAAAATTATTTTTTTTCCAGAAACCGATGTAAATTGGCACTGTTAGCATATTTTTAACTGAAACAATACATCATCACAGCAATTTAATTAATTATACTGGATTTAACTAGCTAAAATAATTAATTAAGGGTAAAATATAGTCTGCCTTAATTTTAATGTTATCTATAAACAGATAGAATTTTGCTCAGCAAAGTTGAATAGTTTTGTCCTTGAATTTCATTTCCATTTCCCTCAATTTGGTGCTATAATATAAATCTCTGACAGCTCTGAATTCGGACAGCTCTCAAATATGACACCAACAAGGAATCAGTTTTTCTAGATAGATAAAAATTATTGTACTTATATAGCTGTACCTTGTACTGAAATGACACTAAAGGATGTACTTTCTGAAATACCAAAAAACCTGTTTGTAGTTTTTTGACCATTTACCATGTCTATTCAAAAATCAACAGGACTATATAGGGTTAATGCGCAAAAAAGTTGCTCTTCCTTCACATTTTTTTAATTGATGCAATAAAATTATTGCATCATTGATTTCATAATGAGATTATCACCATATCAGATATTATCTAGACCGCACTTTTGTCATTAATTACGCAATAATAATTTTCTCATTATTAATACGCGAAAGAGCTCAGTATGGTGTTGCATTTTTCCTCTCTTTAAACACTGTACTCACTCAGACATTTTAATATTTTTGTTTTGTTTGTTTATATTGAATTTTTTGCAAATCAAATACGGTACTCCTGTACTATATTGAAATGCACATTATTGAACACAAATGAAACGAAATTAAGTATTTCTGCTCGAAGAAATGCCAACCAACAAAAAACCAAAATATCAAATCGTAATATTTTCAGTGATTTTGTCCTCTTCACCCCCCCCCCCCATAAAAAGAAAAAGAAATGAACATGAAGTAAAATCATTTGTCAAACATTTTATAGGATAGCGGCTCTGGCTGCATAAGCCTATATGACCATGCTTTTTGAATTTTTCATCGAGTATAAATTTCAATACTGTTTTAAAACATTGAATGATTCCTGTTTTGATGTCATTTGAATATAGCCGATCTTGACAAATCAAAAACTATGTAGGAAACAGCCATATTCCTGAGGAGCCAAGCATGGTTTTTGCTGAAGAAGTTTTTTAGATTTTTTCAGGACTTACGGAGACCCCCCCCCCTCCCATGTCGAAAGCCACACTGTTTTCGTCATCCTATGATTCCACTCTAGCAATCACATGCAGAGAATGTTTGGTGCCGATACCGATTTTCTAGTCGCCATGGTGACCTGGAGCCCGAGATTTGTCAAGCCCTGGTATATAGGGACAGGGTTCGTACCCTCCTTGAAAATCCTTAGAGAGAAAGTTCATTATCAAGTCTTTAAAAGTCCTTGAAAAAAATTATAATCATTTTCAAGGTGTTTGAATTTTTTTCGTGAATTTCTTCCATCAATTTTTGTCTTATCCCCCCCCCCTTCTCCGCAATCCCCGCTAAACTACTTTCTGCTGAGATGGAAACGAACTGAACAACAACGATCATATGAGTTACGTCAGTGTTTCTCAAAGTGTGCGTAGTGGCTTCTAGCGGTGTAGCTAACCTTTGTCAGGGGCGGCGCGACAAGCTGGAATATTGATTTGTATGCTTATTTATTCTTTAAAAAGTGGTTCTTTTATAAGTAAAAATATCTACCAAGCTATTCCGTGGAGTCGCGGATGAACCATGAATTGGGCAAAAAGCCGCTGCTGACAAAAGTCAGAACCTTTGAGTTACGGGGCAATGTTCAAAACAGAATACATGGTCACGCATATCTGAGGTATTTCTGAGCTTTAAAAGGTGTTGCTCTTAAATCTGTCAAAAAAATACTGCACTTGAGATATTGCTCTGAAATTATTTCAAACTATTAAATTAATGAATGTCAGTTGCAAACAGGACCGCAAGTAGATGCTTGGTCGGCCAGGGTGAGCACGCATTTTGACGCCCTATTGTAATGTTGAAGGAGAGGTTAAATGGTGAAATTGGCACCCTCTCTGGTCCAGCGCATGGTGCACCAGAACCTTTGAACAGACTTTCCTGTAGGAACCGAGTATAACATATCGATATAACATATGTACTGAAAAAGTTCTTGGGGCCAGGCTGGTCGTTGATCGCCTGCGGACGTGACCACGGAATGGAGGTGGCTTCAACAATATCTGTTGCAAGTTCCGAAATGAACTGACTGCGAACGGAGGTTGATTGTTGACCGTAGATGCACGCAAAAACAGTTCTTTAAAGCAGAACTGATTTTTTTTCAAAAGAGCTGAACTCTATGCTTTATTGACTTTTTTCTTGAATATAGAAATCGAACAACACAGAGTACGAATTTTTTGTTTAAGTTTATAAATAACGCATTTTTGTATTTCAAATCTTGAAAGGAACATCATAAGAGTGCTTGAGGTTTATGAAACAGCAATGTTATGTCAATCTTAGTGCTGTATTTCGAGTAATTTTTTTTTGTAATATAATTTTTTCTTGATTTCAATTTCATGAAATATGGTTTTGAATTACAATAATTTTTAGTTTTCTTAGGGAAATTTTTTGCGGAAGAGTAAGGTAGATAACGTTTCAGTTATATGATTTTTCATTTATACGACGCGTTGACCCGACTGTTCGGCGACGTGCTTATAAACCTCGTTTCCACGACGCGACGAATAAACGAAGTTCCATTGTATGGGGCTTGAGCCCCCCAACATTTTCAATAACTTTACGCCCTTGGTTTAAACCAATCCAGGAAAGTGTTTTCGTAGTCAAAGATTTTTTATTGTTCGTCCAAAATACTGAGAGCTTTGGCTTATCCTTCCTTTCAATGCTCACGGATTCTCAGATTTGAAAATGATGGTGGGCTTTATCATGTACCCATACACATATGTGCAAAACAACATGGTAAGCTTATCTCTACTTGCCTTAAAACCAGAGGATCGCTTTTCTTCTTGGGCGATAAATGTTCTTTGCGACATTGTCTTCCAAAATAGTGCAGTTTCCTCAATGTTAAACATCTGCTGAGGTGCAACCCTTTTCTTCAATAATTTTCTAGCTGCCTCCTGGTTGGCAGAGGCGTGATCGCCAGTGATTTTTACATTGCATAATCCGAATCGTTTCTTAAACCTATGAAACAACCTTTACTTGCCTAAAATTCTGATGAAATAGACGTTTCACCAGCCCTTTCCTTATAGAAAAGTAAAATTTTTTGCCTTTTCTGTTATAATATTACAATCAATTAGAATACCTTTTTGTATCAGTCTGTACGAGAAACACATGGATCCCGTAGGCACTGCAAAGTTTTGAATGCCACGGGTGCAGCTACAGCCATGGCTGAACGAATTTCAGATTCCTTTTCCTTGATCTATCTCACTGTAGATTCTTTGATTCTGTACATAATCGTGGACCACAGCAGATATTGACTTACTTTCGCCAAGCATAGTTTTCGTCAATATATCCAATTTTTCTTGTCAAGTATTCACTTTTTTTGTCTTTTCAAAGCATTATCAGTAGCCGTGGGGAAAAAAACCGTGAATATGGAAACTGCAAATATATGGGGGGCTGACTACATATGAATTCACATTATCTTGACCTCTCCTAAGCCAGTCAAATCTATCTCTGCTTATGGAGGAAGCTGTAATAAAATTAGAACATGTGCTCACACACATTTTCTACATTATATATGAAGTGCTTGTGAATTTAAATTTTTTTTTTTATTGATTCAATCAAAGTGAATTGCAACTGTTATATAGTCCTATTTTCTGACTTAGGCATCAAGGGGAAACTTTGATACGAAAAGGGCGCTGTGTACCATGAAAAATTTTAAATCCCACTGCATATTCCATACTCTTTTCCCTTACATATTCATCCACAATTATATTATGCAAACAGTATTTAACATTCATTTCTTTTTGTTTTACAGAGTATCAAAACTGCCAAAAATTCAGTGATTTCCGAAAAGGAAATGATTACTCCAATCTTACGAGAAGCTTTAACAAAACAAGGTTATAAGTTACTAGGAAGTCATTCAGGTGTGAAAATGTGCCGTTGGACTAAATCAATGCTCAGAGGCAGAGGTGGTTGTTACAAGCACTCATTTTATGGAATTCAGTCTCATCAGTGCATGGAGATGACCCCTAGTCTAGCTTGTGCCAATAAATGTGTCTTCTGTTGGAGGTTAGCAATAGACTGTGAGGTTCTTTACAAAAAGATGATCACAGTTTTAATATAAATTAATATCACTATATAAAACAAAGAAATTTTTATAAAAATCTGCTGAACAAACGTTAATGTACAGCATGCACATCTTATCCTGGGATGGGATCTTGTTTTCCATTTAGTCTTATGAATTTATGCAGTTCTCTGTGCATTGTTTGTATTCTGTAACTATGTATTAATCTATACTTGTTCTCTGATTCATTTTGGGGTGAAATTATTACTTTATTTTTCAAAATAATTAATATTTCATTTCATTCAAGGCATCACACAAATCCTGTAGGTACAGAGTGGAAATGGAAGATGGACAAAGCGCAAGAAATTCTTGATGGTGCATTGAAAAATCACTATAAAATGGTTAACGAGTTTAAAGGTACAGTTTTACAACTATTTTTCACTTTCACTTTATTGTTTGATTTTGTTACATAAATACCAGATGAGACAAAAAAAAAAAATCAGCCAAGGGGTCTAAAGACCCATGCTAGTTCATACATTGCAAGTTTATAATGAATACTAATGGACACAGCAGTTACTTAATAATAAACAATATCAACAAACTGAAATGAAAAAAAAAAAAAAAATGCAAAGGGGGAGATTAAAAAATTAAATTTTCCTTTTCCCCTCTTTTTTTTGTAGTGGGATATGGGGGGGGGGGGGAAGAAACCAAATGTCAAAACAAGACTTTTGCATGATTTGTAGTATTTTTGACAACAGCAAGGAGTGCAACTATATGAAGTATACATTGCATGATTTTCAGATGAGTATAAATAACAAGAATCAATATAATGTTGCAGTGCACAAGATCGAATACATACATAATTTAACCGAGTAAGGAGCATAGGACAAATCAAAAGAAACTCTCAATGCCACTGATTGAAAAAAGATATTGCTTCATGTGTCTTTTGAAAAGTAATAAATTAGTAATATTAAGGATATCAGGTGATAAAGAGTTGCAAAATTTTAGGATGAGTTAGTAAGAGTTAGGATGAGTAAGTAAAATGTTTCTTTAGAAAAGTTTTGTGAATAAGTGGTAGCGAGTATATATTGTTCAATCTATTTGAGAAACGAGAACTGTTCAAAGGCAAAGGAAATTGTTGTTTAAAAATAATTATAGAAGATTTGTAGAAGTGAAGCTGACATAAGGGGAGGATTCCAAGACTGAAAAAGTTTATTTGAAGGGGTTAAAAAGTCACTTGTGATGAGTCTTATTGCTCTTTTTTAGAGTTCCATTATTGGTGTAAGATTTGAAACGAAGTCGCCACCCCAGATAGACAAACCATATAATAATAGGGAATGAAATAATGAGTAATAAAGTGTTAACATGAACGAGTGATCTATGTATGGTTTAAGTCAGTGTTTCCCAGAGTGGGCAATATCGCCTCCTGGTGGGCAACTGAATGGTCCAGGGGGGCGATAGAAGCTATGTATTTGGAATAGGATCCTATGGGTTCACTTGAGTTTGGGGGAGGGATGAGAGAAAGAAATTTCTGATGAAGGGGGCAATGGAACAAAAAGTTTAGGAAACTATGGTTTAAGGTAATATAGTTTGTAAATTACATATTGAAGTTTATTTTGCAAATATTTTACACTAGCAAAAATACCCGGTGCTTCCCGTATTTACTTCAATTACTGGGAGGATTGGGAAAGTGACAAACCATTATAAAGGAATAAACTGTTATAATGACAGAATTAAAAGTGTGACAAACCATTATAAAGGCATATAAAAACGTCTGAAATGCATTGGTAGGGAACCCCGGTAACCAAAGTAAACATTCCGAAAGTGATTGTTGAGGCCCCAAAATCATTGTTGCTTGACAGTTTTTTTGCCCATTTCGGGCATTTGCCCAGCTCTGACAAACTTTTAAAGTGGCCCACGATTCAATCCCGGTCCTGTTTGGTATATATGCAAAATTTGGGGACGATCGGTCTAAAACTGTAGATTTGTATAAAGAACAGACATACTTTCACATTTATATATAAGATCAGAGAGTTTTCCATCTAAGAGGTTATGATCAATATGAATACCTAGGTATTTAATCGTGTAAACCTGTTCGAGACTCTGGCAGTTATAAGTAGAAATATTTTGGCCATTATTATTGTGGAATATCAGATTATGGTTGAAGTTTATATTATAGATCGATTTATTTGCGCAACAACACAGATGAATACAAAAATTGATACCCAGCATTCATGTTATACATACAGTATTGACAGTCATTAATTAATTAGGCAGAGACAAAAAAGTCAGATTCATGGTGGTGATTCAATTCAGGCAATTCACAATAAACTAATGTTAATGAAAAAAAAACAAACTTGATCATGATTGTTATTATGTGAGTGTCGTAATTAGCTATGGAAGAGAAGTACACAAACTTAGTTTTTGTTACATTTATCTGTAAGTTGTTACTGATAAGCCAATTACGAATTATCAATAAATCAGTGTTTATCAGACCTCTCTAGTGAATGATCGTCATTAGTTGAATAGAGTAGTACCCTGTCATCTTCTACAAATGTGATGATTTTACCAGTTAATTCAATGTTACAAAGGTCATTTATGAATATATTAAATAACAATAGAGTCCCAGAACAGAGCCCTGAGGTACTCCTTTGATTGTTTCCAATGAGTTACTAAGATTATATCCAACTTTAACTATTTGAAATCTATGACTAAGATAAGAAGCAATTAATTCATGTGCGTTACCTGTGGTTCTGAAAATATGTAATCTATTGAGTAAGATTCTATGTTCGACATTCTCAAATGCTTTTTTTTATGTCCAGAAAAATCGCAATAATCTTTTTGGATGCATCAATTTTTTCAACTATATACTTAGTGAATGTCAAAAGTGCAGTCTCTGTATTTCTGTTTGGAAGAAAACTGTATTGATTAACAGAAAAAAAAATTTGCATGTGAGAGGAAAGAAAAAATTCTATTCTTAATAATCAAATTTCAAAAAGCTTTGAAAGTGACGATAAACTGAAATTGGTGTAAAGTTGTTGAGATCGTTTGGATCACCATTTTTATGGTGTACTAGCTATAATACCCGGCATTGCCCGGGTTTTCTTCAATCAGGCTTTTTTGGATCACGTGATATCTCCCTCTTTCTTTGAGGGACATGCAAACCGTGTCTAAGTTAACCAATATGGAGAATTCCTGCGTGACTCGTGAAAGAAGCAAATCTAGATTTAAAGAAACGTAAAAATAAATAAATATATATTTTTTTCTTTTTTTAAAGGGTGATAGGTATTTTGATCCCCCCCCCCCTTCCTTTGAACTTCAAGTTATCCATCTCTGCCTGTTTCTGCTTCAAAAAATGCTTTATTAAAGCTGTGGAATTTTTTCGATGTACTTTTTTACGGGCCCATAATTAATTTTAAAACAACCTGAACAATATGAATTTATGCAGTTGAATATTAAAAGACAATACTGAGACATTAATTTCTATGCTTAGGAAGATATAAATAAACGTTTGAAATCAATGTTATTGCCTGGATATCCAACTCGAAAGCAGGTCCGAGGCTAATTACTTCATATTTAATCTGCTGGGCTTTGTATATCTCTAAGCGAACTCAATATTTCAAAAATCGAGAATTCTATACAATTTTTTAAATTATTGATGTGACAGAAAACCCCACCAAATTTCCGCATTTCTACATTAAAATCGGCAATTTTAACACTGATTTCTATGAGGATTATCCTTTTCATGACCCTCAAAGCGATGCTGATGATGATTACGACGTCATTCAAAAAACCTCATTACTGGGAGTATTGAAAATGTGGCAAACCATTATAAAGGCATAAATATTATACATTTACTGACAGCGTTGAAGAAATGACAAACCATTGTAAAGGTATATACACGTTTTAAACGCATTGCTAGGGAACCACGGTAACTGAAGTAAATGTTCCGAAAGTGATTGTTGAGGCCCAAAAACCATTGTTGCCCTACGGTTTTTTGCCCATTTGCGGCACTTGCCCTGCTCTGACGAAATTTTAAAGTAGCCTATCGTTCAAGTTGGGTCCCATTTAGTATACAGTCAAACGTCTTTAATGAGTCACTCTTGGGAGAGCAAAAATATGACTTAGTGAGCGGAGTGACTCGTTAAATGGAGTAAGCCATAGCTGTGCCAATTCCTGCCTGAGGACAATTGGGACTTTCAAAAAAGTGACCTGGTAAGCAGAGTGATGTGTTAACCGTGTGACGCACTAACGAGGTTTGACTGTATATGCAAAATTTGGTGACGATCGATCTAAAATTGTAGATTTGTATAGAGAACATACACACACACAGACAAAAAATCAATTTTATATATATAGATTAGCAATATGGCATGGATAGTGAAGATATTTGATTAAAATCGAGGAATTCATTTATTTGTACCAGTATAGCTCCTGAACTATTATATTGACAGCAACATGAAAATATTGTAAATCCGAGAATGTTACAAAAATTTGGTTTCATAATCAAAAATCCATACCTCAGACAAGACAATTATATTTATAGTTTCAATGCTATCGCCCAAAGTAGTTAACAATTGGTCAAAATTTGCTCTAACACTATGAATGTTGGTGTGGAATATAGTTAATGAAGGGTATGAAATATTATTGCGGGGAGAGAGGAATATATTTAATTTATCCAAGTGCTCAGATCAGTGTAGTTTAAGTTAAAATTAATAGACATCATTCAAATCCTCAATATGAGTGATTCTGAACACCCTGGAGTCATTATGTTGCCTGAAAAAGTTTGTTTCTGATTCAGCAATGTTTGCAATTATTCTGTTCTTTAAATTGTTTGCAATGGTTAAAAGCCTTTTATATATGGGCATAAATGAGCATTGAATTAAATGGTCGTGGGTGTAAGTCTATTGTTCAATATGAGATGCTTGCAGTTTCTTCGATCTTACACCCTTGAGAAATCTGTCTGTTTAATTTATTGTCAAACTGCATCACAATCAGCTTTATTTTATCCTTTATTCTTGTAGGTACATGGTGGAAGGCTGTAACACTGTCAATCATTTCAGGAACAACTTGAGATATTATGCTTGATTTCAGAGATTCTATATCTTTGTTCAATGACTCTGGGAGTCCCTGAATTTCGATTTTGCAGTGACGGGAATATTGTTAAAGCTCTCCTACTTCACTTTCTAGTGTTTTGAGTTCGGATTTCAAAATGGAATTTTCAGATGAAAAATGTTGTTTATTGAAAAGATTGGTTATTTCAAGTTGATACTGAAATAACAAAAATTTTTGATTAGAGATTTTGGAAAATTCTGCTATTATGTATGATTGAAAGTTTAGAAATTGCGATTCAAATGTTTCGTTGATGGCAGAAATTATTTGTTAGGTGAATCCTTTATACAATGTTGGAGATTAATGGCCGGAGGTGAAAATTAAGGGCTTGATGTTGAGGTGATGGAGAATCCACACTATTTGTTGTAGTTGTCAATCTGATCATGGGTAGCGAAGCTGTGGAAATCAAGGAATCATATGATACTGTGGGCAGGGTTGTTTGGTTTAAACCTTGGCTTTAACCAAGTGGTTTTTTTAAAAAAATCAAATAAAAGTTGCATAAATATAATTTTTTTCCTTGAAAAATATCATATTGGTTCATTATTAGCCAAAATGTTTCATTTTTACTGCATTTTATATCCTTGGGGTACATTCTGATGGTATATCTTTAAATGACATAAGATTTTATAAGCGGTTTTTTTCAAAAAGTCTCATAAAAGTGGCCAGAATATATATATATTTTTCATATGAAGTATCTTAGTTGTTTAAAGTTATATACAAAAGCCAAAATTTCTCATTCTTACAACATTTTCTACCCTTTGGCTACATTCTGATGCTCTATCTTTAGCAAATTCATGAATAAAGATTGCATCACACATCTAAATGTAGTGGTGTATTATATATATATATATATCTCACAGGGTTTCTTTTTCCCTTCACAAAGAAGCAAAGAAGCAGCAACAGTAGTGACACCATCATGCTAGGGGCAGGTGGTCCTATAATCCAATAAAGACATCAGCTGTCCTTAAAGGACAAAGACCAGTGTACTAGTAGTTACATTACCTCACATACATTTTCTTTCCCATAAGAAGTAGCATGTCTCCTACTGTATATCTCCCAGTCTTAATATTCAATAGTAGTTTTTTTTATACTTTCACACTGTTATGCCCAGTTAATCAGTGTTCTACTGAATAATAATAACAGATTTATGAAAAATAATCAGCTATATACAGGGTGATTATAATTTGAAGTTTTGATTCCATAACTATTCAATAAGAACTACTGGTCAGAATGACTTGAAAATTTGCATGAATATTCCTGAAGCAATGGAAGTTTCTTTCGCAAAAGGAAAAAAAATGCAACTAGTGCAAAATGTGCAGGTAGATGATGCTGTACTTGGCCAGCAGTATAATCTATTTTGTGCAACCACATCGTTTTGGCACTTCCACAGCATCAGTGTGTGGATAGAACTTCTATCAAGATGCACATTGCAATACCAGCAAAGCAGCTGCTGAAAACCCATTTTGACAGGATGCACCTTAACCCTTTTAACTTCTGGCTGTGGGGGGTACCTCAAAATGTCATAAACAGTGGTCAGATTGCAAAATTTGGTGAATTGCAATCTCCAGCACCTCCCCTATATGTTAGAAGTTCCTCAGGAATATTAACATGGGGGCGCGTTTGGTTTAATGAAGCTGAATTGCAAGCCCATCCACATCATGACCATGGCATACTCCGATTCTGTTGTTGAACAAGAATTTTTGTGCTTTCAACCTCAGGTTGGACAACATATTTAACATTTCTTAAGTAAGTTGTAGTTATTTGTTCAATTACTTCGTTTTTTGTGATGTTTCCATGAATTATGAAATCATGCGATGCTGTAATTAAGGTATCATTTTGCCATGACTGGCTATCATTTCCATTCTGCGAGCAAATTTCCCACATGTTGGATGTCATTAATTTTATATTTTTAAGTATTTTTTCCCCTTTACCAAATAAAATTGCATTTTTTCAGGAATATTCATGTCAATTTTCAAGTCATTTTGACAATCGTTATTTTTTTAGTGTTTTGAAATCAGAACCTTAGTTATAATCACCCTGTATATCGTAAATCATTGCTAATTAATCTTCATTATTTATGCTTCATTAAATACATTATATTCACCTAATTTTTATTATAGTTGGTGCAAAATAGCTTCCTAATTAAATATACTGAAAGTATATTTAAAAAACCTATATATATTATATGATTAATAATTACATTGAAAGAATTTTCAAACACACAGTAATCCATTGAGTTGAGCAAAAGATAATTAAATTGCAAAAGTTGGTTTTTGTTAAAATGTAAGAAATATTTATTGATTAATTAGTATGGGAATAGTGTTAATTACATTAATAACCATTTCATTTTAGTTAATTATTAGAAGTTTGAATTATTTTTCAGAAATTTCATTGTTTTTAATGTTAATACTATTTAAAACAAAAAACCGGTTTAAACCAAAAAAACCCAGTTTTTTGGTTTTTTTTACCAACCCTGACTGTGGGTAACGAAGTTGTAGTCTTTGAAGGGGGTGGCAGTTACAGTCAAAATTGTGGATATAGGGTTTTGCACAGCTGCAGCAGGACACTTGCTACATTTCCATGTTTGCACACCATTACGTTTTTGTAATCGGAATGATCATTCACTAATACCAGCACAATAAAAGTAAAAAGAAATTTTACAAATCGAGCAGTTTATACGATCCTCTATTGAGATTGGATCTTCTGAATGCAAGAAACACTTGGAATCAGTCATGGTACAGCATGTAAGATTTCAGAGAGATTACTTAATGGTTTCGATTGAAAGTAATCAAATTTTTTCATAGTCAGGATTGCACCTTAAAATAAATAATACATAAGTAATACATCAAATCCATAAATAAGTAATACATCAAATCCGTAAATAAGTAATACATCAAATCCGTAAATAAGTAATACATCAAATCCGTAAATAAGTAATACATCAAATCCGTAAATAAGTAATACATCAAATCCGTAAATAAGTAATACATCAAATCCGTAAATAAGTAATACATCAAATCCGTAAATAAGTAATACATCAAATCCGTAAATAAGTAATACATCAAATCCGTAAATAAGTAATACATCAAATCCGTAAATAAGTAATACATTAAATCCGTAAATAAGTAATACATCAACAGTAAAACCCCTCTTTTGTGGACACAGACAGGGAAAAAACATTTATCCATAAAATAGGGGTGATTGTTAATCAGGAGTTTGAAATGCATGCTTTTATTAAAAGTGGCATTATTATTTTTATGGCCGTAAAAGGGAGGTGACCATTAAGGGAGGGGATTTCACTGTATATATTGACAAAAGATTTATGTTTTTCTACCTCATCTTACCAATCTTTATCTTATGATGTCAAGTATAATTTTGGTATTGAAAAAATTTCAACAATATTCATCAGTAAGCATTCCTATATTTTTGATGGCTTTTCTTTCTGAAATTTCAATATTATAACTACTTAGAAACTGTTGGATTGTTTTAAAACTGTTTAATAAATTAAATCTCTTGTGTATACCAGTAAATTCTCAAAACTATCAAGAAATAACATTTGCTTTGTAAGCTCAAGGTGTGGTTTTTTTTTTTTTTTTTTTTTTTAAGTTTCCAAGAACTAAAGAAACCAGGTTTTCTCCAAAAACGAATGAATATTTCCCTATGATCCATTCCAGAGTTTCATTAAAGTTTGAAAAATATTCAGCAAAAAGAAAGTGTCAGTTCAAACTTAACAATTTGAATCCCATAAAATGATAATTGGGTGAAAAATATTTTTTTTTTTTTTTGCATTGTTGTGTGGGAATTTATTTTTTTTTTTTGCCTATTGATGAAGCTGCTTATTGGCTAAAGGAGAACAAATGATTTCAGACTTGGATAGAGAATGTGAGAGTGAGGCTTTTTGTCTACAGTCAATCCTAGGAAAACAAAAGTCTCACTGTATTATGAAACTTCCAAAGGTTTTGTAAGAGATAAAAACAAGGCAGGCCATGAAAAAACAAATTGAAGAAAATAAAATAAAGTGATTGATTCATTCAAAGGAATCAAAAATCCTTCCACAGGAAAAGCTCTTGCAACAATATAGCCAAAATTTTAAGGGAAGGGGGAAATTTGTAAAATGTGCCTTTCTTTAACCTTTTTGCTGTACAAATAGTTGGAGAAATGATTACAAGAGCAAAAAATTTTCCTTTTATTTCAGTTTTTTTGTGAAAGATTAGTAATCATACTTAGACATTTCCTTAAAAAGGGGTGATTCAAACACAAAATCTGAGTTTGAACCCACTTGCCACCAACACACTACACACTAATGATGGGAGACAGACACTCAACCATTATGCCATACTATAGAAGCAAACCTGTCAGGGAATTGAGAAGTAAAATAAAAACTAGAGCATATGATGTGTATGTCATCTATGTCATTTTAAGAATTTCATATTAAAAAAAAATAGATTGAAATCAATAGATGATATTTTAGCAGGCTAATACACTCATCATACATAGATGATGGGAGCGTTTGAAGAGATAATTATGCAAAAGAAATTTACTATACAAAACATTTTAAGGAAAATCAGCTGAGGTATCTATAGTTCAAATTCTTTGTTTACTTTACACAATGTTTACTGTTTTTTGCTTCATGTCTGGGTCACCAATTATCTCAGTAGAAGCCAAATATCTCATTAAGAACAAATGGTCACTGAATTAGTTCCTCAAGACAATTTTATGCAGAAATAAACGTGTTCATTTTACATGCAGACCCAATAAATTCATGAAATGACAGATGACACAGTAGCAGGGCTCCCACTCGTTCTACTTTTCTTACTTTTTGGTAAAATGTCCTACTTTTGTCCTACTTTCTCGGTTTTGTCCTACTTTTCCTACTTTTTTTACCAAATCCTATCGATAAAATTTGTGTAATTGATTTGAATTGAGCAGGAAATCATTGATATATTGCCAAATATTACAAATGTTGGAGAATGCAATTAATGATTCTGCCAAAGCAGAAATTTTATCATTTTTAAGGTTATTTATGGAGGGGGGGGGGGGGAGACCATTTGGTTGATTAATTTTTCGTTTGCCTTAGTTTGAGGGTTCAACAAGTATAGTAGTCATTAAAAACTTCTGTCTGGATGGAAAAATAATTTTGTATTTATTACTTCATGGTCTTGGGCATTAACTAACATTCACCATTCAAAATTATAGTGCAAATAGGTGAAACAACAGTTTGCATTTCAAAGCAGTTGGATACATAAGCCTATTCTAGGTTTCGTGATTCTAATGCTCCCAATAGTCTTCTCCCAGTTGTCTTCTGTATTTTTAAGGCATGAAGAGGCATAAACAATATTTACAATGCTCAGCAAAGACCTAGAAATGGAAGTGCTTCATTTGTCAAAAATGATTACACTGGCATATTGAACAGTAAAATGTGAACAAATTCCTTTAAAAAATAATGGACAATGCAGTAAAACTATCTGGTTCACCTTGCCTTATTTACATCAGATCTTATAATCTACACATTTTGAAAGTGGTCTCGAAGGAGCGTCATTCTTAAAAAACGTACGTGTTCAAAATTTGCTGTGCATTGTCGAAGAGAGTCGACAAGCTCTGCACTTTGGAAGACTCCAAAAAAGAATGTAATATATATGAGGAGAGAAAGCAAAGAATTATCTGTGGTTGCTAGTGCACTGTTTTGGCCGAAAATTGGTTTTTTAACCAAGCCATTTGTCATTTTGCTTTGGCTTGAGTCAATCTTATAGGAAGCTGAAATAGTGCTTTGAAAAAAAGAAGTTAATTTACACACACAATTTTTTTTTTTTTTTTAAATAATTTGAACTTTTTTTTTTGCAAAAAAAATTTTTTTTAGGGATTTTTTTTTCCATTATGCTATGATTATGTTGTCTAAGGGGGTTACCCTCCCCCATTCTACTTTTCAGTCCTGCGTTTTCCTACTTTTTCTCATTTTTTGAGTGGGAGCCCTGCAGTAGTAACAAATAATTCTGGTTTAATTATCAGAATATAGCTATTACATTCATTTAGATTATTCTTCACAGCACTCAAGGCTGCAAGTAGGCAGGTAATTGGTTTGCATCTTGACCATAAAGAAATATTGTGGTGAAAGAGTCAGTTCCTTCTTCTTATACTCAACTTAAATACAAAATATGCAAATGAAGTCAGATGATATAAATCAGCATTTTATTTTAGGTCTCTAAAAATATACATGTGCATTTTATGAGAAAATCTGCAGCTATTTTTCAGCATTCTCGATGTAATAATTTTTGCCGTTCCTGTTACTATTGCTAAATCAAGGTTTTACTGTATTTTCATCTTTTAAAAACAATAACCTATTAATAGCAATTTATTTTGGAGTCATTCAAGTATTACGTCAGCATCAGGGGGGGGTTTCGGATTTGCTGACTTTTGATGACAAGGGAGGAGGAGGGTTTGAAGGTTGCTTACGTCATCAACCACCCCTTTTTGAAGATATGAAATATTCTAAGCTGCTGACGAAATTTTGCTGGTTGGGGGGGGGGGGGTTCAGTGTTTTGCTGACAAGAGGGAGGGGGTCAAAAATGGCTGACTGAAAATCTGCTTACGTAATGCTTGAATGGCCCCTAATAAATATTCAATACAGTTTTTCTGGATTTAAAAAGAGCTTTTGACTATGCGGATTTAATGATACTAACAGAGCAATTGTCATTAGCAGGTATACGAGGAAATATATTAAACTGGTTTAAAAAAATATACTTCAGTAGTTCGAAATATATTTAACAAAAATTTTCCAATCAAAAAAAAAAAAATTTTTTTTAAATTACATTTCTCTGAAGTAATTTTTCTGTGTATATTCTTGTCATACACCAATGTCTTATAATGATGATTTCTGAATTCCAGGTGTTCCAGGGGTCAGGCCCACACAGCTAGCAGATGCAATGCGTGTTCAACACTGTGCACTCTCATTAGTTGGAGAGCCTATAATGTATCCTGAAATCAACGAACTTGTATCTTTGCTTCACGGAAAAAAGATATCAACTTTCATGGTAACAAATGCTCAGTTTCCTGAAGCCATTCGTGACCTCAGTCCTGTAACACAGCTGTATGTGTCCGTAGATGCAAGTAATTCTGAGAGCTTAAAGAAAATTGATCGCCCCCTTTTCAAAGACTATTGGGAACGATTCATAAATAGCTTGAAATTCCTATCAGAAAAAGTGAGCAAAAATATTTTCTTTTACTATCTTGTAAAATTGTAATAATGCATTGTAGTGTCAGAGCCATTAAGTTTGACAACCATGTTTTTATGGGCATCTTTTTTCATCCACCTGGTTTCACTTTTTGCCTGTTGTGGCCTTTGTATTTGCTTAAAATTCGTCATTAAATTTTATCAGAAACAATTTTGAATCAGCACTATACAAGCCGATCTCAAAAAGTGGATTCTGCAATAGAGGATATACTTGGTCACAGTGGATAAATCTTTGCAGTGTTAGTGAGTTTCCATAACAGTTGACGCTGCTTAATGTGATCACATCAGGACTCTGGGTTTTTGATAACAATAATCAATCGATAACTATATCCGAAAAAGTCCTGGTTGCAATTATGATGAGCATGTGTCCCATTCAAAAGAGGGTGCTCCGTGTTTTCCCTCGTCTTATGCTTCAGCAGTGAGTTTTTTTACTTTAATAAATAATATGAATATTGTGAATACCAATAACTGTCATATATCTACGATCTAACGTGATCTATTTCATCAAAAAGCTTAGAATAAATTTGTCATTATGAGTTTCATTTTTAGCCTTAAAGATGTTTCCTCAGCTTTGAAATTGGAGTAAACAATAAACATATGAAAGAAAAGAGTAAATTTTGAAGGAAAAAATTGACATTTAATGCTAACATCAACAAGTTGCACTCTGCATAATATTCATCATAATAGCACTTTATAATTTATGCACATTCCACATACATATGTATTTATGAAGAAAATCCCCTTGTAAAAGCAGTAGATTGGCGGTGTACTAAAAGTTCATGGTCCATCCTATCCATCCCATTGAAAATTTTGAACACTTCGATCATATCTCCTCGACACCTGCGTTCATCCAATGTGAACATATTCAAAAAATGAAGTCTCTCTTCATAACTCAAGCCCTGTGTGCCAATAAGGACACACGTAGCTCTTCTCTGCACCCCTTCAACCAAGTCTATGTCCCTCTGTAGGTATGGTCTCCAAAACCTTACAGCATACTCCAGTCCAGGACGAACTAATCCTCGAAAAAGCGGAAGAATGACTTTAGGAGAACGCGAAGAGACTTTTTTGAAAATGAGACCAAGCATTCTATTCGCTTTTTTGACCACCGCTGAACAATGTTCAGAAAACCTAAGCCACTCGTCAATGAGAATTCCCAAATCAGTGACCCTAGTTGCATCCGGGATAGTGACACCATTCAACTCGTAAGAGAACCGTGGGTTGTTCGAACCAAAATGAGCGACCATGCACTTATCAACGCTAAAAGTCATGCTCCATTCATTTGCCCATGCTGCAATCCTGTTTAGACTGGTCTGGAGCGACTCCCTATCGCTTTGATTCCCGATTACCCCCATTAACTACACATCATCTGCGAATTTGCTAGTAATCCGAACGATACCCTGATCGAGTTTATCGATAAAAAGTGAAAAAAGTATGGGGCCAATGACACCTCCTTCAGGAACTCCACTTGTGACGTCTGTCCAACCAGAGAATTCCCCGTTCAACATAACTCGCTGCGGCCTATCTCTTAACCACGATTCTATCCAATTCAGCAAGTTGCCCCCAATTCCAATCTCGTATAAACACTTCATGTGTTTACCATGTTTGACCCAATCGAATGCCTTCTGGAAATCAAGGTAAACAACATCTGCATTTTTGCTCTTACCCAAAGCCTTAGTCACGTGATCATAGAAGCAAAGGAGGTTAGTTACACATGACCTCCTCTTCCTGAACCCATGCTAATTATCCGACAATACATTATTCTCGTCTATCCACTTCACAAACTGCCTTTTGATGATAATTTCCAAAATTTTTCGAGAGGGAGCTCGTCAAACTCACTGGACGATAATTGGACACAGATTCTCTACTACTCTTCTTAAATATCGAAACAACATTACCAAGTTTCCAATCCCTTGGGACGATCCCCTCAGCAACACTACTCCTGTATATCTGTGCGACTGGACCCAACAATTCATTAGCACATTCCCTGAGGACCCTGGGATAGATATCATCTGGTCCTGGTGCTTTGCTTGCACATACATTTCTTAGACGATTTAGGACCTCCACCTCTTCTACTTGAATATCGTTGAGGGTTTTGTTATCCCATGCAACACCCGTATATCGAATATCATTATCTCCATTAAAAACCGACGCGAAAAAGTCATTGAAAGCATTACACATGCCAACATTGCTCTCTAACCTAGAGCCTCCTATCGAGATTGGACCAACTGTCCCCTTACATCCATTATTGACATCAAAAAAATTATTTTGGGTCAGAGACTAACATCAAAGTTAGTTCTCCGAAAACAAGGAACAAGTCTTTTGTTATCAACCTTACTCAAGGAAAAGTTACAGTGAAATCTGACTATACGATGATCACTAGAAGAAAACTCTTCCCCCACCGAAACATGCTCAACTAGATCCTCAGAACTAGTAAGAACTAAATCCAAAATAGCAGTACCCCTAGTGGCTTCTGATACATGCTGATACAAAAAATTTTGGAGCACCAACTTAAGAAAGTCTCTTTCATACTGATTTCCAGATGAAAGGTTCTCCTAATCAATATCTGGGTAAGTGAAATCCCCTAGTATGAGAACCCTCTTTCGCTTACACATGTAGGAAATTTCATCATGCAATTTGGAGATGTAGTTTTGATCTCTATTCGGTGGATTGTAACAAACCCCAACAATAAGTTTATGACGTCTTTTGTTCTCAAGCTCAACTCGTACAGTTTCAATATCACTCCTCTGCACGTTACACTCTCTAGCCTTCAAACAGGATTTCATGTATATCAACACTCCACCCCCTTTCCTATCAGATCAATTTCTCAAAAAAGTATCGTATCCTGAGATGTGTAAGAAAGATTCATCCCCATCGTTTGCCCAAGATTCTGTAATGGTTATAAGATCCAGGCCCTCCACAACTATCATAGTTTCTAAAAAATCTTTCTTATTACCCAAGCTCCTGGCATTTATTAACACACATTTTAATTTGCCCTGGTGATTTAGTGTCAATCGAGAAGCCATCCAAGTCAGAGGGGGGTAATTCCCCATCAGTACTGTTGTGATTATCATTAACTAACCCGCATTCCCTACTACGTGATCTGGGAGTAAAAAACCTGACTTAAGACTATAGTAACCCTCCCAGACCCGCCCCCCCATATTTAGATGGATCCCATCCGAACGAAGCCACCTATCGGTAAATGCGGGAAGCTCCAAGAACGTGACCCCAAGTGAGGAGCAAATGTCCTTCCAACCTATATTGAATTGGTGGATCCTACTCCTATACCCCCTACTACCCCTTGGCAGCACTGGAATCACTGCCACATCTGAACCTCCCTCCCTAGCAGATAATAGTAAATCCCGGTACTCTGACAGAGACTCACTAATATTCACTTCTACCTCATTCGTTCCCACCCACAGAATCACCCGCAAGGGCAACTTTCGGCGATGAAAAACGTGTAGAACGTTGCCAATCTTCACCTCAGGAAGACAACAGCGCTCGAAACCCCGAAAATCCCTACACACTCGGTTCCCAAGTTCCCTAACCATAGAATCACAGATGATTAAACCCCTATCGCTATCCCCCTCTACCTCATCCACGACCACCCATCCTGACCAGAGCCATCCTGGCTCGACGACCAGAGGCTCCGTAATAACCGGGCCCTCTAGCACCCTAACTTTTTCCCGTAAAGCTTTGACCTTGAGTTCCAGCCTTTTCCTATCCAAGCACCCTTTACAATTGAAACTATCAGCTACTATACCCCTAGACCAGGGAAACCTCCCTTCACAAGCTCTACACAACACTAGTCGAGGTCGAGGCATACTAACACTATTGCTAAAGCTAGATAATAATAATAATTAAAAATAGGAAAATGAAAAGCGTTAACAGGAAATTAAAATAATGCAAATATGCATAAGAGATTGTACAAAAAAATTACTCAGATGCTCAACACTAAATCACAAAGAATAAAATAAATATGTATATAAAGAATACAATACACTCTAAAAAAAGTAAATTAAGCTACAAAGTACAATTCATACTTATTAGAATTAGCTAACTATCTCAAATCACTAACACTACAACAATAGGCCCAAGTGGAAGGAAAAAAAAAAGTTATTGAGAGTACCCGGGGAAAAAGTATAGACTGTTTGCTAACACTAACGTCCAAAAAACCTACGAATTTGTATCAAAAAAGCGAGAAAACACAAACCTGGCAAAAATACAATGAAAATGAAATGTGAAGGAGAAAAAAAATTTAAGTAGATCGAAAATACACAATGAAAATTAAAAAAATTGAGAGCAATGTAATAATAAAAAAAAAAACCACTTATCTCGGAATCCAAGGTGTGAGAAAAAAAATAGAACGCAGAATATGACCCAAAAATGAACAACACGCTAAGTAAAACTCACGAAGATGAGTGAATGAAGAACTGAAGGGAATTTTTTGTAAACTTTCATTTGCCTCCTTGTGAATACATTGCTACGTAGAAATGTATCATAGCAGCTGCAATAGTATGCATGGTCCAATAAGGTAAATGTCAAGAGAGTTTATATATATATAGAAATTTTTAAATGTTTTTCAACAAGAGGGTGGAGCACTCTTTTACCTCTTACATAGTCTGTAGGCTAATGAAAATAACTTACGGTTGGGGGAAGTGTAATTACATTTCAGTAACAAAAAACCTGAGAAAGGGGAAAAGAAACTAAAACTCTGATGGAAAAAATTTTATAATATAAACGAAAATGTTGATTACTATAAATGAATTTTTTTCCTATGCTATGGTATTCATTCTTTCATTCAAACCGACCATAACTCAGGTCTATCACCATCTATGGGCGATTTACTACCTAGTGAGTTGTTCAGGAAGTGTAGCTGTGCTTGTACCCTAACAGTCTGATTGCGTATGTAATGTTGTGTAGATTTTTCGGTACTGCCATCTATATTTCAGAAGTGAAGTGAGTGATATGTTATGATTGTATTACATTTGTACTGTTTGTAGGTCTGTTGCTCTCTGTGGTGAGACTTTTTAAAGGGGGAGATCTATGTTATGGTATTGGTCTTTTCCGTTCTTTGGCAAAGTGATAACAATATCCAATAAGTATAATCGGATAAATCGAGAAGATATCCATACTTAGATGAGACAACCATAATTTTTTTATTTATATTTATCATAATTATTGATTTTTTTATTGCTCTTATTGGGTTGCTGCATTTTTGATATTGATTAAATATACAGGGTGGTAACTATCAACCGCCTAGTAATTACACACCTGATTGCTTGTGAAAAACTAATACAGAAAAGTGTTTTCCATTTTTGGATTGGACGAATATTAAGTGAGTTATAAGGTTTTGAAATTTTGTGACTTGTCATCTTTCTAATGGTCAGTTATGTGCCAAACGAAAGTATATATCTCCTCCAGCAGCAGGTTGTCACTTCTTAAAAATTAACTGAAATATTCAATTTCACAAGTTCGGTCTTCCTTCGTGATTGACACTTTTTCCTCTCCATGTAGTGTGATTTTATATCATTGTTATTACGTATAACTTACATATTAGCTTTGTCCCTATGTTGGCAAATTTATCACCAGATTTGTAAAGTATTAGCCAAATAAGATGTGTTTGAATTTTTTTTTAGCCAAATCAGCACTTTTTTGCCAAAATGTAACAGTTTGTTTACCTTCAATATCAAGTCAAATTTTTTGTGTAATAATGTGGTGTTGGGAAGAAAGAGACAAAATATATTTTTGCTTTTGTGGAGTTTATAGTTTTCATTATTAAAACTAACTATTAGGAAAGATTCTGGCAAGGAATAATTGGGTTTCAAACTCATGACACCTCTGAACATCCTTTGATACAATTGACGAATATGTTGTCGATTTGAGTTACCTTGCTCGACAATAGCAAGCCTGATATTAACCATGTGCATGATTTTTTATTTGTGCTCAATGTTTAAGATCAGATTCATGTTTTTTTTTCCCTTGCAGGGTCAGCGTACGGTTTACCGATTAACTCTTGTGAAAGCCTGGAACGATGAAGAAATCCAAGGATATGTTGACTTAGTAAATTTGGGAAAACCAGATTTTATTGAAGTGAAAGTATGTTGATCCTTCTTGTCTAAAAAAAGTTTGTTTTTTGTTTATTGATATGAATCTTAGCAGTTTTAGACTTATTTTGGCTATGAGAGGACACCTTCCTCTCTTTATTTTGATTGGGTAAATTTCAAAAGTTGAGCTTTTTTTTTATGTAATATATAAAATTAGTCATATGTCCATGGGTGGAGATAGACTGTAATGCGGAAGTGACATCCTTCCCCAAGTTTTAATGATGGTGAAGGGGCTGATTAACCATATATATATACACATAGTAAAAGTCTGTTATAACACAGTTCATAATCACAAGGAAAATTGTCATTTTAATGAAGTTTCTCGTTATAAGTGAATTTCTATATTTTCCTCTGTCAGGATATAAAATTGTAAAAAATTGCTTCTTTATCTGCATTGAAATATGTTTTAGATTATTTCTTTCTCATATTAACGAATGAACTCTAATTGTGAAATTGAATTTTTGGTCTCACAGTAGTTAATTCTCTAGGAATAGAGTTCTGTATTATCAAAACGATTTAGTCAACTAACTGAACAATTGAAGGTCTCAATTATTATATAGCTGCTCACTTTTTCATGGCTGTATGGACTCATCAATGTTCAAATTGGACTCAGCAAATCAAAAGTTTTCTAGCACTATTTTTTCAGTCATTTTTGGAAAAGGCTTTATTTTTGTTCCTGTGGGGTTGCAACATCCCTGCATAACGACCCAGGATTCTGATCTGGTGCAATCGATACAAAGTAAGAGAGAGACAAATGATTTCAAGAGAATTTCAGGTTTTAACATTAGTAAATTTATTACATTACGTAGATTACGATTAACAAAATTATCACAAAATTATTTCTCAAATTCATACCAGTCCCTATGCAAGTCTGTTGACTCATCAATATACACTGCTGGCCACCGTAAATGCAACACCCTGAAGGAAGCATGCAAATAATATGAAATTTACAACATGCATTAGCGGAGGTGAGATATGCAAATGATTAGAATTTCAGCGCAGACGCACATCACGCGCGCCTGTGGCGCCACTTCAAAGCGCTATTTAAGACTTGGAGATTTCGACGATTTGAAGTACGGCAATTGTGTTTTTCTTGTGGTTTTTTCAAAAAAACGATCAATTATGCCTCGTAGAAAACAGCGATCATCTTTTGATCAAGTATCCGAGTCTGACAGAGGAAGGATAGTGGCCTACCGAGATTGTGGATTATCTTTCAGGGAAATCGGTAGTCGTATTGAACGAAACCAAACAACTGTAATGCGGATATGTGATCGTTGGATGCAGGAGGGTACGACGGACCGACGTGTTCGATCGCATCCACCTCAGTGCACCACTTCACGTGATGACAGGCGTATTGTGCGTATGGCAGTGACGGATCGCTCATCCACATCACGAACCATAGCACAGCTCATTCAGTCTGTATCGCATCATCCAGTGTCTGCGCGTACCATTCGACGCCGGTTACAGCAGAGTAGTCTGTCCGCAAGACGTCTATTGCTTCGTCTACCCTTGACGCAGAACCACAGATGTCTCCGCCGCCAATAGTGCGATGAAAGAAGGATGTGGACGGCACAATGGAATGAAATTGTCTTTACTGACGAGTCACGCTTCTGTCTGCAACACCACGATGGTCGGATTCGAGTCTGGAGACACCGTGGAGAGAGGATGCTGAACAGCTGCGTTATGCACCGCCACACTGGTCCTGCACCGGGTATTATGGTATGGGGCGGTATTGGATATCACTCTCGCACTCCTCTAGTACGCATTGCCGGTACTTTAAAAAGCCAGCGCTACATCTCCGAGGTGTTGGAGCCAGTTGTCCTTCCTTACCTTCAGGGCTTGCCCACAGCCATATTTCAACAGGATAATGCACGACCACACGTGGCACGCATTGTCCAAAGGTTCTTCGTCAATCCCCAGATTGAATTGCTTCCCTGGCCAGCTCGCTCTCCGGATCTTTCGCCGATAGAAAACATGTGGTCCATGATTGCTCAACGATTGACCCAGATTACATCCCCAGCTGCCACACCAGATCAACTTTGGCAACGCGTGGAAGCTGCTTGGTCTGCTGTACCCCAAGAAGACATCCAAAGTCTCTTTGAATCAATGCCGAGGTGTGTGGCAGTGGTGATCTCCAACAATGGCGGCTACTCTGGCTACTGATTTTGGCAGGAACCACACTTCACAGAAGTCTATAAATTTAATCATTTGATGCTTGGTCAACATGTTATCTACAAAATAAATATTGTTGCGATATCTCTTGTCTTTCTTGGTGTTGCAATTTGGGTGGCCAGCAGTGTAGTTCGGCAACAAAAGTTTGACGATCTGGAATTACACGACCGGTGACGTCATTGACCTTGGCAGGAGCGAGCGAAGGTCATGAGCCGAGACTCCACGTGGCGGCGAGAGCTGCAGGCTCAACAGCTAGAGCCAAGGTGACGATCAGGTGGCCGGGATCGGAGGTGAGGATCGACGCCAAGCCTAACGACAGACGAACGATGACAGGATCCGGGATAACGGTGATGACAAGAGAGGAGGCATGATGAGATCCGGAACCAGCCAACGATGTGCCAAGCACCAGTGAGACTATTTCATACTGTAGATAATTCACCAAAAGGCGACCACCTTCACCTTAAGTGATGAACACTGAGCTGAGAGCGAATGCGATGAAAAGAAATGTGAAGTGACGATCGTGACTCCAGGTATTTATATGTAAAAAAGGAAGTACGGCAAGATCCAACTCCAGGGAGCAACCATCTCAAAAAAATATATATCTGAGTACAACCAATAGAAAAACATAACATCAAATTTGCATAAAGAAATGGCAATATATTTTTATAGAAACTTTCACAAAACAAAATTGGCAACAACCATAAATCAAAATGGCGATGTGATCATAATCGCACATTTTCTTGGACTACGAACATATGAAAATATCACAGAATAATTTAATAAACCATGCACGGTTATAAAAGGTAAGAAAACATAAATTCTATTATAAAATTATATAATTGCAACTATATAAACATGCTTCAAAATAATAGATAGAGGCAGGTTTGGCAAATTCCCCAAGGGTTCCCAACTATTGTTACAGGGTCTTAGTCGCCGGAAGAGACAAGTCAAATAAAATCATCATATAACCTATGTGTATAGTGAGGTAGTCCAAAAAAAAGGCATTGAAACAATTCAACTTTTTTTGTATCCGTTCTTTGTTTGAAGTACTTCAGAGTAATTTTTACGAAGAGTATGTGCCGTGATAAAGAGTCCATATTCAATTCCTGAGGAAACAGAAAGGAAAAATTGGAATTTTTAGAAGTCTTGACATTATAGTAAATGCTTAATTTTCGATTCGCTATAACGGAATATTTTACTTATTTATAGCAAGGTCCTTGTTATAAACCTTACTCGTTATGCCGCTGTGGTGGTCGAGTGGTTATAGTGACGGACTCGCGATGCGAGGATCCGGGTTCGAACCCCACAGTGGTGGTCGGCTGAAGTTGGTTTTCTGTGGTTCCCAACTTCAAGGCGCAAATGCGAGCCGATCTCCCCGTTAAAAAGTCTCGCCACAGAGAGCAACAGTCCTACAACGATAAATCATTCAATCATAACACTTCACTCATAGTTAGAAAAACTAGTGGCAGATGGCAGCACTACACATACCAAGCATTACAGAGAAACAACAAAAATTTCACGTCAGGTTTCACTACACGTACACTCACATTCCCGCATGTACCGATTCTTTGGGGGGGTTCCGCGGAAGGGGGGGGGGTGTGGTAGGGGTAGGTAGGGCCTCCAAAAAATGGCTCGGGGATCCATGATGTTCTTAAGTCAGCCACCTCGTTGGGCAATTTGCCTGTTGTGGCGTTGTATTTGTATTTGTTATAACAAATTTTTACTGTATATGTGTGTAGCAACTTCATAATTGTGCCTTAGTCTTTCTAGTCTATCTCTATGCAAATACGTGTATCTTCAATGAAAATGATAATTGTTGTAAATTTAATCAGTATTATCCAAAGTTCAACTCTATCATTCTCATACTTTACGTGCCGTTACTCTAGCATAACTCAAGCAGTTCCAATCATGTTATCTCCATCAGTTTGCACGTCATAAATTTCCACATCAATTCAGGAATCATTCTAGACTCTCAGGTTCATTTAGCTTTACACGATTTTTCTGTCATTCCCGAGAGAAGTTTTTCTTGTGATTTTAAAACTAATATGAAAAAAGTGAACATGAGTTGATTCAATTTAATCCATGTTAACCTATGAATTCCTAGATGTTTCTCTATTGGGATTTAAATTATTCTTGGTTGTATTCCTGAGTTCTCATAAAAATTCTGGCTCAAGTTCTTAAAGATATACACTTTATGAGGTTGCATGACTAATCAAAATATGCTTGTGATTTGACAAGACTTTTTTTGTATGTGTATAGGGAGTCACTTATTGCGGTACATCAAAAGACAGCAATCTCACTATGGAAAATGTTCCATGGCACGAAGAAGTGGTAACATTTGTCAAGAAGTTGGCAGATAAGCTGCCTGAGTATGACATAGCGTCAGAGCATGAACATTCAAATTGCGTTCTCATTGCTCATAAAAAGGTATACTTTTGTCTCATAAATATTATTCTCATAAACATCTCACTTAGTGTTCTCTTAAAGACAAAATACAGTAAAACCTCGTTAAGTCGTCACCCTAATAAGTCGTCACTCCGGTTAAGTCGTCATTTTTCTTCAGACCCTTCCAGCTCTCATAGCCACAATGTTATTAAACCCTCGTTTACTCGTCGCTAATTTCGGTTAACTCATCACTATGAAAAAGTTTGCATCAGTAATTCCTTCCTTTTTCATCTTCACTTAAAAATATGAAAGACAGATGACAGCACTAGCAAGAAAAAAAACCAGTCCAACTCTGACAAATGACAAAATAAATATGTTAGACCTATGCATATATATGCACAATACATTCCAGTATGTATTGATTGTTAGAAATTCCGCAGAGGGAACGTGTACAAGATGCATGTACGGTTAAGTAGTAATAGTTTTTTCTTCCAAGACTAACCATATAAGTTCAGGTGAATATATATTCACCCCTTTCTCCTGAGGAGGAGGGAGAAGCCAAATGTGCAGATTTTCTTTATTGGTTTTCATGTATACATTCATCTTTTTTATGTGACTCTTGTGGGTAAATATTTCCATTCTAAGATTGTGACTTCTTGAGACTTCAAAATTTCTTCAAAGTGCATTTAATTGTGTGGGGACAGTTTTAGTCGAAGATGATGTAAATGCAGTATGACATAAGTTTGGATATTACAGTATACCTAAGTGTTGTGTGAGAATCATCTTTTAAAATTATTCATGGGTATTGAATCTCACTCAAGAGAGGGTTAAATTTATTTTTATATTTTAATGACGGTTTTTACTACAATTATGCTAGCTTGCTTACTTTTTATTTATATTGTTTGTGATCCACTTTTGCTGTGCTTCATTGTGGATATTGTGATGGTTTCACAAAACAAAGGTTGAGATCCCAGTAATCGCACAGTGGCGATTAGTGAGTTTGTGATTTCTCTACTGCAAACCCACATCGTTTACAACAATACATTCATTACACTTTTATTCAACCTAAATGGAATGAAAATTGGATTCTTTCTATAGAAATGCCCTTTTAATAAACAAGGAAGGATACTTTTGTCATGCTTGTGTGTGTACTGATATTCATTGCATTAAATTAAGACTCTATAGCATCTCTATAGCAATGGCTCTAAACTTTTTACTCGTTCACACTACCTAAGAACTTCAGTTTGAATTACCACACACCAAGTGACCTCAAGATCATATTTTCACACCCTTTTGAATAACAATTATATGTATAATAATAATCCTATCATACACAATTTTCCATTTCACACCTCTGGTTGAGAATTACTGCTCTCTATAGAAGTGACTGGCAAACTACTTTTTCACGAGTGGGCAAAAAAAATCAGAAAGAAAACATTTTGGCTGGCCAGATATATTCAAACATTGACTCATAATAAAGATTTTTATGCTTAAAAAATAAAGCGGCAGAATGTGTTATATACTTTGAAGATTGTCACGATTTCGATTCAAACAAGAGGCAATGGTTTATCCTTTACAGCTGTGAAAAAATTAATAATTATATTTTCATAACTTTAAGCATATGCATAAGTTTTTGAATCAGTTACTATCAAAATTCTCACAACTATATTTTCCATATGCAAAAAAAGGAACACCCCCAAGTGAATTTTTTTAGAACATTGAAATTGAAATTTTCTTTACTATTATTTTGAAATCTGCTGTGGACCAGATAGAACCTCCGAGTGGGCCGCAGTTTGCCCATCACTACTCTATAGCATCAGAAGTCATCATCTATATTTCACACATTGACTTAAAAAAAAATTAAATTTATGTCACATTAAAGTTTTGTTTTCCAGAGTATGTGTTATGGGTCATTCTCACAAAATGCCTAAATTGGGTCCCCAGCAGTTTACATTAAATGTATTTGCGCAGAACTTTTTTTTATCACTTTCTATTTATATTCTCCAGTTTCTGAAAAATCACCTTTCTGTTTCTATCTTCAAACAATTATTACATTTTTTTTCTTTTCAATAATATATATTTTTAGGATCAGTATGTTTTTATATTTCATCTTTTTCTTAATTTTAAATATTTTTTAATCGATAGTTTATAGCCAAAAGAAAAATTTCCCCAGTTTTTTTTCCCTTTCGTGGCATTTGGAAAACATTGCTTCAAATCCTATAACACAAGTTGCTACTTATCAAATTTTGTATTCAGAAGGTTAAGAAGAACGTAGCCATCTCTTCAACCTCATTTTAAATCAATTAGAATTTTAAATTAATTCACCAGTTAGGTTTAATCAGGAGAAAATAGGTGAGTGTTTTTATTAAATGTCCTTCTCGTGGCTATTTTTTTTTTTTTTGTGAGACATGTATTATTGAAAATTATTTTCACCCACATGTTTCAGTTCAAAGACATCTATTATTTCTGAAGAGCTCATGTTTTGAACATGCTTAGTTTTTATCAGTGCGGCGAAGCTTGTAAAAAGTTCTTTCTCCTGGCATTATTTAACCAGAAAGAAGGTTTTACCATAAGTTAAAGGGGGGGAGGTAAAAAAAACATCCAAATTTCTGGGTTGCAACATGAAGCTGCAGTAATGTTTGATCTAAAGGCTCTCAGACCTCGCAGCGCTCCTATTTTTCCTACTTTTCCTATTTTTTAGAAATGTCCTCCTATTTTCCTACTTTCGTCGCAGTCGTCCTATTTTATTCCAATTCTTTCCTACTATTCCTATTTTATCCCTTCCTCCTTTTGTTTACGGCCAATATCTCACTACGAAAATTCCGAGAAACTGCCAAATGTCACTGCTTTCTGTCCCTTTTTCACGTATTTTATTCACATCACAACTCGCTACTGAAAAAAAAAGGGGAATTTTTTTTTTCCAGTTCCATTGGAGCAGGGGACGACGACAAGTGTATCTTTTCGCCCCTGCACTGTATAGTCAAAGTGCTAAAAACTGAAGTCCAGTAGGGAAAGAGAATCTGTTTGGTAAAACAGATAAGGTAAAAAAAAGGGGAGGGGTGGGGTAGGTAGGGACAGGCTCTATCCACACACAAGAGGTTCCATGAGAGACTATAGATTTCTCTCTCGGTATCTCGTAATGAGCGTTCAAAGCCGGGTTTTCCTAGTAGGCGTTTCGCGCCACGTGAACCGAACTGGATCATTTCGCTTCCGCGGAAATGTGTTACATAATCACGCTACGCATTTGTGTTTTCTAAGAGTGGCGCATCAGATCAGGGCAGCTATATTGTAGTATATGGCCCTCGGGTCAGCTACTCTATCGGCTGCATGCTCCGGTTTGACGGAAAGGGAAAGAGAACACAAGAAAAATGAAGAGAAGATCGGTGAAACGTGCGGCACACGACGCATTCAACTCCTTCAGAAGCAATCTGCCAATCAGGCCCGACGTAAATCGCTGTCGTGAGCAGTATTGCACTCTGTAGGAAAACAGCAGTGCCTTTTTTTATTGGTGAGGGGACGGCGTGTCGCGCTGGATGATTCACGTTGCACGCGGCGTGGAAAACCTGCTCCTGGCTCATTGGGAAAACTGTGATTGGTCAAAAAAACCTGAATTTCAAGTTTTTAACCACTCAGCGTTTTTACGCTGCACACGGCGCAAAAGTTCTACTCCTAGGATAATCCGGCTTTACGGGGCAGAGCCCTAGCAACGTCTGGTTTTACGGGGGGAAGACGAGCCGATTTTAGCCGCTCTTTAAACCCAGTTTTTTTTTTCACCTTCAGAAAATAACTTTCAGGTTTCTTTACTTTCGGGGTCATTCAAGTATTACGTCAGCATCGATGGGGGGGGGGGTTCCCGATTTGTTGACTTTTGATGACTGGGGAGGGGGTGTTAGGATGATGCTTACTTCATCACCCACCCTTTATAAAAATATGAAATATTCTTAATGGCATCTTACTCGGTGTGCCAAAAACGAGTAAAAGTTTTCGTTAGTTTGTGGGCACCTGAACTAACATTCCCCCTATTGCGTTCCCTACAGAGCCACTTTAGTGATCTCTAAATACTTAGTGGACCTGTGCCGCACGTTGTACAAGTGATCCGTGATTATGCCGCAGATCACTTAAGTAAATCTGGGAATGGGCCGCAGATAACTTGAGTGACGTAAAACCGCACTAGTGGCCGCGCCAGTGCTCTAAAACTGTGCCACTAATCACTCAAGGGATCTCTAAATGTGCCACGGATCTCTTAAATGGTCTGGAATTGTGTCATGGGTCACTTAAGCGATCTGTGAATATGCCACTTGGTTCATTTTTACAAAATTAGGTTTGAGAGGGACAGGCCACATTTGAGCCGGCGCAGGCCAAGTGTTTACCGCAAGTCAAGGATTACCTATGGGCTTAGAGGTAGGGTGGCAATGAATTTCTTAAAAATAAATTTAGAGTTCTTAGTTTTCAAATAATATTGAAATTAACAAAAATTCATTATAATAAGACATTTTCTTTCGAAATTTTTATTAAAAAAATAATTTTTGATCGTCTGGGGGGGGGGGGGGGGAGGACCACGAGCCCCCAACCAAGATCTCCCCTCCCACGTACGTCTCTGATCGCACCACTATGCGTTAGGAGGTAAGAGGCAGAGCGCTGGTGAAATTTTGCTGAAAGGGGGAGGGTCAGAGTTTTGCTGACTTTTTGCTCAAAAATCACTAAAACTTTGCTGCCCCGATACTTGAACGGCCCCTTATTTTAAGCATGTGCTCAACCCACGGCCTAAATGTGGCGTGTCTACACTTACGGATAAATTAAGTGGCCCGAGGCAAATTTCCAGATTACTTAAGTGGCCCGCTGCACATTTTCAGGTGACTTGAGTGACCCGCGGCACAGTTAAAGATCACACAAATAATCTGCGGCTCTGTTCTAGATCACTTAATTAAGTGGCCCGCGACGCGTTTTAAAATCAATGAAGTGGCCCCACACTCTTCAAAAGGTTGAGTTAAGTTGTAATATACCGCGAGTCATTCAGGTGGTCTGAAAGTGTGCCTCGGGCTGCTTGAGTCATCTGGAAATGTGCCACAAGTCACTTAGATGATCTGAAAGCGTGCCGCAGGCCACTGAAATGATATGTAAATGTGCGTCCAGCCACTTAAGTGAACTGAGGGTTTGTCGAGGGTCGCTCAAGGGATTTGGAAATGTGCTTGGTGCCACTTAAGTGATCTTTAAATGTGCTTGGGGTCACTTAGGTGATCTGGTCATTTGATCATTTTCGTCGCATCACTGTCATTTTCTTCACATGAGGGCTAATTAGACCCAGACCTATAATTTATTGCCGATTCCGAACGGCAGGTTTGTTTTTTATACTCGTCGAGGGGTTGGTGTGCTAACCCCTTGATGGGGGACTCCCTGCGGTAGCAATTTTTTCTGTGGTCATGTCGCCATTTTTGTTGTACCCAAGTGTCAGGAAAGTTTTCTGACAAGGACGAACCAGGTATCCAACTCGCAGCACCTCTAAACGTCCTTTGATACTTTAGGTGAGTACCTTATCGACCTGGGCTACCGCACCCTAGGTGATCTGGAAATGTGCTTGGGGGTCACTTACAAAAAAGGTGATCTGGATATATGCTTTGGCAGCATAAATGATCCGGAAATGTACCGTACAATGGGTTAAGCATGCATGGGTTACATTTCTATGGCACCTAGACAGGTTTTTTTCTTTCTTCGAAAAGCACAGGGAAAAATGGATCACGATCAATAGTTGGACTTTTCAGGTAACAGTAGAAATTTGATTAATTTCTTTTTAGTTTTGCGTATTTACATTGTTTTCGATACCACATTCTATGAAAATGAAAGATTTTTAAATTCGTTAGAGAACTTGAGTTTCTTAAAATATCTATAGATAATACTATAATTAAAGTATATAAGGTGTGAATCTTAATGGCACAACATTTTTATATGCTATGATAATTTGTGCAATTCCATTTTTTCCCTCCTATTTTTTGTCAATGGTGTTCCTATTTTTCCTACTTTTTTTTTTCGAATTTTCACTTCTAGGCCTGAAAGACTTTGCTTTGAGAATGCAACTCATGCTCTAGCCAAACAGAGACAAATTAGAAATCAGTTGTCCCCATAAAATTGACAGAAAACTGAGTGAGAAACACAAATAAAAGAAAGTATAAAAATGCAATTGACAAAAAAAAAAAATGTTCAGAGTATCAGTGATCATTTTCAGCTTGTGCAAGTTGAAAATGAGTTATCAAAATAGATGGAACATGTTGCAATTGTCAAGCATAAATATCAAGTTAAGTGCTGAAACAGGCAAAAGGCCTTGTCAAATTAGCATATCTCTTAACATGCTTAAATTTAAATTAATTTTTTCGCCACAAATTTTCAACCAATTTCATTGCTGACTATATTTCATTTATTAGCAGGTAAATGTTTCCCTAAGAATTGTTTTGGATTTTTTGGTTGAATTTTTTTTTGTCCAATTTTGTTAGAATGACCCATATACAGAGATTTCCATATTCAGACAAACAAAAATGATTTTTTACATGTGCATATTCAGAGATACAATGTAATATGTTGGCTGATATTATATGCTACAATGCTCTGTTTATCCTTATCTAATAGCTAATTCCTTAATGTTTCATCTTGTAGACAATTTCTGATTGCAAAAGCAATCTTAAATATTTCTCACAAATCATATAAATATTTATAAGGTAAAAAAAAAAACCACTTTTTTATAACCTAAAATTATTCCAGCCAAGCTCCGAGTATAAAAATTTATATCTAATATCCTATATAATTTGCTTCAGGTTTCACTTAATGGCATAGCATCAAAAGTTGTTTGGTGCTCCTGATGAAGTAATTGAATTATTAAATTTTCATGTCGCTGGAATAGTAGTTGTATGACAACATCCCACCCCATGTCAGAAAGTGCTTATCTAATCATCTAACTTCTGTCCGAATTCAATGGATTTTTTTGTCTCATGTTACAAAGAATGGAGATTTTTTTACTAAATATGAGTTATAGGACCCTGGGATGATATAAAAAATTTTTAATCTTGTAGCTTTTCAGAAATAATTTTTTCACTCGGAAATTGCTTCGGAATCAATGCATTAGAATATTTGAAACAATTTTTCTTAAAATTTTTTTGCAATCAGGAGTTACTTTTAAGACTAACAGTTTATTATGAATAGTTATTATAATAATATTAGTTATTGGACATGCATTACACATAAGACATTGTTGGCTGGGTTACTGATGAAGGAAATAGTTTAAATAATTTGCTAACTAGTTTTTATTAGACTTGTGTGTAAAAATTGTGTGAATATAACAGTCAACCTTTTATTAGCTTCAAAGACCTTTATTTTAACCAACTCTTTAGAAACATTTACTCATACCTGAAATTTTTCTAACCTGAAATGGGTTCACGCCTATTTATTTTGGACAGGGTTGGTAAAACTCTAAAAAATCTGGATTTTTGGTTCACACGGTTTTTTTTTGGTAAAGCATTTACTTTAAAAACAATTACATTTCTAAAAAATCTTTTAAACTTGTAATAAATAATTAATTAAAATAAATGTTTATTAATGTAATTAACACTACTCTTATATTAATCAATCTACAAATATTTCTTGAATTTCGTCAAAAACCAACTTTTGCAATTTAATCATTTTGTAGCTTAACTCAAGAAATTATTTTGTGTTTGTGATAATTTTTAATGTTAATATTAAACATATAATAGTGATGTTTTGTACATTTACTTTCACTATGCCAAACATTGAATTCCAGTGCTTCAGAAATATCCATACAAATTTGCGAGTCATTTTGACTGGTGGTTCTTATTTTACTTCATTTTGAAATTGGAGTTTTAATTATACTCATTAGTATATATATAGGCCTATAGCTGATTATTTTTATAAATCACTTACTACATTACAGTAGAAAATTGATTAACGGGGGGGGGGGGAAAGTATAAAAAAAAGAACTATTGAATATCAAGCCTGCTGATAGGAAGAAAATGTCTGAGGCAATGAACTACCCTACACTGGTGTTTATCCTTCCAGGCAGCTGTTAGTTACTATTGCTGATTTTTTGAGGAAAAAATGTGTGTGATTTAAATGCACTATATATCAAATGTGTGATGCAATCTTCATTCATGAACTCCCTAAAAATAGAGCATCAGAATGTGGCCTAAGGCTATAAAATGTGGTAAGAAGGGAAAGTTTTTGCTAATAAGAAATGGGTATGATATTTTACTTGGGGAAAAAATTATATTTAAACCACTTTTATGTGATTTTTTTTTTAAAACCACTCGGTTAAAACCAGGGTTTAAGCTAGATAACAAAATTCCTTTAGCAAAAAAGCAAAAATAGGAAAAAAAGCTTTAGCAAATTACTAATGATTGATAGATGTATGTCTACTCATTCCGTACCTCCAGTATGCATTTTTGCAAAAGTGGCTACTACTTCTTTTGCGTTCGAAGATTTTTTTTTGCATTTTGTGAAAAATGTGACCGTAGCTTAAACCCGGGTTAAAACCAAGGTTTAAACTAAACAACCCCGATTTTGGGATGAGGGGTATTGTACTGTATATATATATATGGATATAAATATATTATATTTGAAAGCCTTAAACTTTTCTATGTTGATTTATTTAAATCTGTTGATGAAAATTTTTGATAATTGATTCATTCAGTTCTTCATCGGCGAAAAGTGGCATACCTGGATAGACTATGAGAAATTCCACGAACTCATACAGAGGAACAAAAGTGGAAGCTGCGAAAAGAGTAATTTTGAAAGCTTGGATTATGTTTGCCAGACTCCCGATTGGGCTGTATATGGTGCCTCTGAAAGAGGTTTTGATCCTTTAGAGACTCGTTATTTTAGGAAGAATAGAAAAGATATCAGTGGTTGCTAGTATATATTGTTTTAGTGCATAATTATTAAATTATGTCACCAACAATCCAATTTTGCAAGAAAAATACATTGTTAAATTATTTTTTTCATTGCAGTGATTTTGTATGTGATGATTTGTATTTGTGAAGAAAAAAATAAAGATCATATTCGATCGATCTCAGAAAATGCTTATTAATCTGAACAACATGCATATTTTTTCATAGTAAGACATTACTTATCCAAACTATACAATTAGAATCATGTCCCCTCTGAAAAAGCAAGTGCAAGAAACAAGATTTGTTTATTGTAATAAAAAAAATATTAAGGAAACTAAAAGGAAGGTTATTTTCCGTATATTATGCTGAGGTGAGCTCGGAAAGAAAAGTCATCTCGTCTCCGCCGGGACTCGAACCCAGGCCTCTTGCATACCGGGCAAGCATGCTACCATCTACACCACTGGAGACACATGAATCTGCCTTCCTAATTTCACGCACTGTGTCGTGAGGCGCTGAAGTAGAGGCATTAGTAGCCTCTCTTAACTTCAGGAAATGGCCCCCGGGTGGGACGGTTTAGAGAGATATAGATGGCTTCTTTCTAACCTCTCTCTAACCCGTATCTCTCTAAACCGTCCCACCCGGGGGCCATTTCCTGAAGTTAAGAGAGGCTACTAATGCCTCTACTTCAGCGCCTCACGACACAGTGCGTGAAATTAGGAAGGCAGATTCATGTGTCTCCAGTGGTGTAGATGGTAGCATGCTTGCCCGGTATGCAAGAGGCCTGGGTTCGAGTCCCGGCGGAGACGAGATGACTTTTCTTTCCGAGCTCACCTCAGCATAATATCCGGAAAATAACTGTTTCCTTGATATCTCTGGCTGAGAAAGAAGCCATCTATATCTCTCTAAAAAAAAATATTGTTACAGCATTCATCCAGATAGACTCTATTAAATGGAGGTAAAGTGCAGCTCCCTATTTATTTATTTAATTAATTGTGATTGGTTGAAGAAATAGAATAAAACTTATCATAGTAAAAACAGAAAAAGTTAAAAAATAAAATAAAGCAAGATACAAATTTTTAATCAAAACATTCTTTAATGAAATTTGAAAAGTATCTTTTCATTCGTGGAAAACATTCATGCAGGCATGACCAAAAAATAGGAAATCTGAAGTATAGTTATCTCTCACTTATGCATCAGTACATGGGCGGAGATAGACTTGTAAGACTGGGGGGGGGGGCACAATGGCGATGATGTCAAATCGTATAAACTGAAGAGCCAAAAAAACTGGTACAGGTATGCATATGCAAATAAAGAGATATGGAACCAATCAGAGTACGGCGCTGCTGTCGGCAACGCCTATATAACACAACAAGTGTCTGGCATAGTTGTTAGATCGGTTACTGCTGCTACAATGGCAGATTATCGAGATTTAAGTGAGTTTGAACGTGGTGTTATAGTCGGCGCACGAGAGATGGGACATAGCATCTCCGAGGTAGCGATGAAATTTGGATTTTCACGTACGCCCATTTCACGAGTGTACCGTGAATATCGGATATCCGTTAAAAAATTAAATCTACGACATCGCTGTGGCCGGAAAAAGATCATGCAAGAACGGGACGACTGACGAGAACCATTAAACGTGACAGACGTGCAACCCTTCCGCAAATTGCTGCAGATTTCAATGCTGGGCCATCAACAAGTGTCAGCGTGCGAACCATTCAACGAAACATCATCGATATGGGCTTTCGATGTGAGCCGAAGGCCCAGTCGTGTACCCTTGATGACTGCACGACACAAAGCTTTACGCCTCGCCTGGGCCCGACATTGGACTGTTGAGGACTGGAAACGCGTTGCCTGGTCTGACGAGTCTCTGTTCCAATTGCTTCGAGCTGATGGACGTGTACGGAGACAACCTCGAATCCATGGACCCTACATGTCAACAGGGGACTGTTCAAGCTGGTGGGTGGAGGCTCTGTGATGGTATGGGGCTTGTGCAGTTGGCGTGATATGGGACCCCTGATACCTCTAGATACGACTCTGACAGGTGACAGGTACGTAAGCATCCTGTCTGATCACCTGCACCCATTCATGTCCATTGTGCATTCCGACGGACTTGGACAATTTCAGCAGGACAATGCGACACCCCACACGTCCAGAATCGCTACAAAGTGGCTCCAGGAACACTCTTCTGACTTTAGACACTTCCGCTGGCCACCAAAATCCCCAGACATGAACATTATTGAACATATCTGGGATGCCTTGCAACGTGCTGTTCAGAAGAGATCTCCACCCCCTCTTACTCCTACGGATTTATGGATAGCCCTGCAGGATTCATGGTGCCAATTACCTCCAGCACTACTTCAGACATTAGTCGAGTCCATGCCACGCCGTGTTGCGGCACTTCTGCGTACTCGCGGGGGCCCTACGAGATATTAGGCAGGTGACCAGTTTTTTTGGCTCTTCAGTGTATATGCATACACATACCAGTCTGTTCAGCCGTTGACGCTGGGGGGTGGGGGGCATTGCCCGTATGCCTACCCATACATCAGTGCAAGAGAATAAGGAAAAAATAAACATGCATAAGCAGGAACGCCGGAAGTCAAAAATGATTGGTGTTGCTCAAAGTTTATGGGACATTACTCAAGGGGGGGGGGGGGGGTTGGTGTGTGTTTTGTCATAACGCATATTTCCTCCTGACCATACGTTCCTTTTTGAACTAGAATGTCCCGTGTTTTATCCTCAATCTGTATTTGATTTCAGCGATGACGGGTAATTTAACCTACTTTTGTGGAAAAAGATTTTTGCCGCCTCAGAAAAATATGGTAAATCTATGGATGTCTGCCTCAAGATGATCAAAAATTTAGAGTATTTTTTTAAATAAATTATATAAAATATCGACAGAAGTTGCATATAGCATTTATATGCATTTTCTTTCTATTTCGGTTTGTTTTAAATTCTTTTTAAAGGCAAATTTTTTCTGGGAGAGATACCCGTCTCCCCCACAAAGTTTGGTTCTGCGCACATCCCTGAGCCTGCGTACAGTATATGTAGGTTTATTAATGCTATACATACTGTTAACTAGCTTGTGCTAGTTAAAATAGAAATATAGAATAGAGGGAATATTTAAAATTATTATTTTCAGATATATTTAAAATTGATAGTTTGGAGTATTTAAATTTGATTTTTGGATTTAACTATTAAGAACTGTAGGTCAGGCACCGATAGCAGGCGACAGTAACCGATCTACTATATGTACAGCAAACAAATAATTGAATAATAGGAACGTAAATAAGAATGGTTGCTTATGGATGGTAGACATGTTTCTTGAGGGTTTAAAGTAAGTGGCGTCATGTCGATGGAAGAAGCTTTGTCCAAGCGGTGGGAACATAGTCCCAATTAAAAAGAAATACAATCACAGGCCGATGTAAGTAGATGGGGCAATCGCCATTCATTAGGGAATCTTTTAGTTACCGTCACAACGCATCTGGTCGGTTGTACTTCAGGGGTGCCCTAGGCAAAAGGGATCGTCCGAGGAGTGTTTTCTTGGAGAGAAAGCGGGAATCGTAGAAAATAAAGGGGACCAACGAATGAATAGACAAATTTCAAGATTGAGAATAGATGACGGCCATTTAAGTAGAAGTAGAATCCCTTTATTAGGGGGGTGCAATTAAAGTATAACAGAGGATCTAAAATGCCGAGTGTTAGTCATGGGAAGCTTCGATGTAGGTTAAAGGTTAGGCCATGGCCATTGGGGTTCTCGGGGTCCTGAAGGGAGAGTCGCTTGGACAAAGAAATTAGGGATGGATCGGCAGTGGCCAATCTTATGAATAAACCTTCAAGAAACGAATAGAAACTTAGAGATGATGGGTAAAATATCAAATCAAATTAAATGGGTGGAGTTTTCCAAGGGACGGGGGACGTCCGTAATGAAATCTTAAAGGGATGAGAAAATCTGGATACGGGGGAATTGAGAATTGGAGAGTTAGAAATGAGTAACGAAACTAGACTGAAAAAGGGATGACTTGTGAAGACGAGAGTTGTAATCAGAGGAATCGTTTCTTGGCTGCGATGAGTGTCTAAGGGGCTAAAGCTAGTAGTAGTGTTTTGTGCGTTTCTGGAGTGGTCGTAGTGTTTTGTGCGTTTCTGGAGTGGTCTGTGTTCCATCCTTCTATATATTGCTTTTCACATAACATAATTGCTTCTTTGTTTAGTTCCCGGTCAGTGAGGATATAAAAATAACTCTCCTCATAATGGTTGATAGAAAAATACGATTTTATTTGATCGTGATATCTTTCCTGTTCGTTTTATTTCTCACCATCTATGTTGTGCTTACTAGAGTTGACGTTTCTCCTGCTAGTTTTCGATCTGTCAACATAACAAACACTTCTTGTTTTAGGTCAATACACTTGGGTAGACGCATATATTTCCATACATGCTTTAAAGATAAAAAAACAACCGTCTATGATATTAGAATATTTTACTTGGAAAAGGGTGTTCTAAAACCATATTTCGTCGGCGTTCAGCTGTTTCCCCATGAATACTCAAAGCTCTGCGAACGTGTTTAAACATGATCTCATGCTGAGGTTTCCATCCACCTGTTTGGTGAGCGGACCTTCTCAATCTGGTAAATCGACTTTTGTGAGGAAAATAATAAAAAGTAATGTTTACGAAAAAAAAATAGAAAACGTACTGTGGTGTTATTCTGTGTTCCAACCTTGGTTTTTAGAGGAAAATAATTTAGATATACATTTCCATCAAGGGCTGCCCGAAAATTTCGATAATTATGATTTAATAATTATAGACGACCTCTTAGAAGCCATTGACGGTAGTGTCTCACAACTGTTTACCGTTAAATCACATCACGAAAATAAGAGCGTAATTTTAATCACTCAAAATTTGTTTCCGAAAAATAAAGTTTTTCGCAATATTTCCCTTAACACGCATTATTTGGTGTTGTTCAGAAACATCAGAGATTCCAGTCAGGTTCAGTGTTTAGCTCGTCAAGCTTTTCCCGGCCAGTGCAGATTCTTTTTGGATGCATATAAAAAGGCAACGGAGACTCCGTTTTCATACATATTTATCGATTGTCACCCTTTATCTTCCTCGGTGTGTCGATTGAGAAGTTCTTGTTTTCCGGATGCTGACGGTAAATACTGGGTCTTTGTTCCTAAATCATGAAATCAGTTCGTAAAAACTATCACCTGTTAAAACTTTTGCAATCTACGACACCATCTCAGCGTCAAGCTCTGTTAAAAACCATCACTCCTTCACAGCTGCATTCTATTTGTGAGGTTTGTTACAACGTTTTACACGGGAACGTTCCTGTTAAAGTTTCAAAAATCAAAAAATATAAATCAGTCATTAGAAAACTTGGTGATAAAAAAGTCTCTAATAAAAGAAAAAAAAATATTTTAGTAAATCAAGCAGGTGGTTTTTTACCATATATCATCCCAGCTGTTATTGGTGCAATAGGAAGTTTGTTTCAGCGATAAATGGCTCAAAAAATGGCTTTGGTTCCGCATGAATACTTGCTACCGCTACCTAAACGGTATAAAGTAGAATCCCATTTGGAAAGCGATATCGAGTCACTCCTGAATACAAACGATATTCCAGACGATGTCAAAGCTAAATTACTTTCAAATCTTTTATCAAAATACAAGAAAATAGTTCATACACCAGTAGATCCCGTTAAGGTTGCAGTCGTTCCTGATAGTAAAGAACAAGAAGCTCAGCCATCTAAAGTTTCCATAGAAGAAGAAGAAGATGCGGATCCGATTGTCAAACAGATATTATTGTCAATACCGCTCTCGACAAGAAAATTCGTTCCACTTTTGATTGACAAAATGAGAGAGGGTGATATGTCATGGTCAAAACTGGGTGTAGTAGAAATTAATGGAAAGCCACTTCCTGGATCAAATATTATAGATTTTTTCTCATACATTATGCGTAACAGGAAATTTGTTGACATACCACCAAGTTTTCCTTTGTTCTTTCACCATCTCACAAAGCAGAACATTCCCATTGAATGGATTCAAAACAATACATTAAAGCAAAATGAAATGGAAGCTCGCGCCAAACGTTCTCCTTTAAGAGATCCATTTCTCGAATCTTATTTCACTCCGGTTAAGACTCACGGGAAAGCAAAAACCCCGAAGTCAAGGAAAAAACTGCGGTCGCACAGTCCCGGTAAAAAATGGTTGGAATACTGAAAGACATTTACTACGATTTTAAAAACCCAGCATCGTTAGGAGGTATCAACAAGTTAGCTAAGCAAGCTAAAGTGCCAGTACGCAAAGTCAAAAATTGGTTAATAAGTCAGGATCCGTACACTCTGCATCGTCATGTCAGAAAATATAAGATCAAAACTCGCCCTATAATTTCTCTGGGTGTGAATGAATTGTGGCATATGGACTTGGCTGATCTTAAAAGTTATGCTCGAGATAACAGAGGCTACAAATATCTTTTAGTAGTTGTAGATGTTTTTCGTCGCAAACTCTTCGTTCAACTACTGAAAAATAAGACACAAGATGAGGTTTTAAGGGGTTTCAAAGAAATTTTCAAAACAGACAGATGCTCTCACCTTCAGACTGATAGGGGTACCGAGTTTTACAACAAAAAGTTTCAAGCTTTTTTAAAAAAACATAACGTGAAGCATTACTCCACGTTTTCTGACACGAAAGCTGCCATAGCTGAACGGATGATTCGAACAATAAAAAGCAAACTGTACCGTGCGTTCACATACCGAAGATCGTATAAATACATTGATATTTTACCTGCCATTGTCAAAAGTATAAACGATACTGTGAACCGCACCACTGGATTCGCTCCTTCGAAAATACGAAAAATTCACCACTCGGAAATATTTGAACGATTGTACGGTTCGAAGGCTCCTATTGATTTCAAATTCAAACTGAATGACCAGGTAAGAGTTTTGAAAACTCGAAAAATAATACAACGTAAATCATACAAGACACCTTGGTCTGTGGAAATTTTTTTAATTAATAAGCGTTATCCCACAAATCCCCCAACTTATGGTTTGTTTGATCTTCGTGGTGAAACGGTTACTGGACGCTGGTACGGTGAAGAATTGCAGCGTGTTATTAAATCCTCTCAAGATTATTGGGGTATCGAAAAAATTCTAAAATCGCGTGGATTCGGTAAAAGCAAAGAGTTTTATGTTAGATGGCTTGGCTTCTCTGACCTGTACAACAGCTGGATCAAGGCTTCTGACTTGAAATAATGAGAAATCAATTTTTCATTACTTTGGCTAGCAATGTTAGCAATGAACTTTTCCCCAACAACACACAGAGTCATTTTATAACCAAATTGCCAACACCCTTAAATTTAGAAGGATCGAATTGGAAGTGTGCTCTGACAGATATAATTTTTCCAAAATCGTGGCATAATATTACGGAAAAGAATTCAAAATACCAAGTCACTTATCCGGATGAAGTTGATGAGCCCGACATCAAAGAATACGATATTTTGATTTCTAGCAACAAGTATGACACCGCCTTTGAGGCTATAAATAGAAACATACTGTACACAGCAAACACGAATATTGTCAACTTCGATGTCAATTATGAAACTCAAGATGTCACGTTGAACATTCCAAACGGTTATGAAATTAGAATAGAGAAAGATAACGCTCCGCTATTACTGAAGCTCTTGAGTTTGATCGAATTGAACGTAGTTTTAACAACAACTACAAAATTTAAACTGAACACAAATTTAAAACTCAGACCTGGCATGAAGGACGTGAGCGAACAGTATATTACTTTGGTTGATAAACGAAAACTGCTTGAGGCTAAAAAAATTATTCCAGTCAAAAGTATCAAAGAAAACAACAATAAAGACTTGAAATTCTTTGATGTTATAAATGATAATATAAACATGGTTATGATAAAAGGCGTTGTGCGTTTTTCTCTTGATGAAAGTGAAAGATATGTGACTGTAATAGTATCGCCAGGTTTTGAAGTTATCATTGATAAAGACAACTGCGCTACCTTTGCTGCACTGCTGAGTTTGAAAAGAAATGTTACGATACTGACAGGAACTTCTTTTCATTTTTATGCAGGATCAACAGTGAATATAGATTCGGGTGATTACTTCGAAATAAGAAAAACTATGCTTAGAACAAAGGTCATGAAAACACAGAACTTTTCTTTACCTCAAGGTTTATATTCAAACGGGAAACAACTTTCAAAGTATCTCGATAAAATTAAAATCGACGTTTTAAAAAATGATACAGTTAAATTAACAGTTCCAGATGATCATGAACTACTTTTATCAAGAGAGTTCGCCGATATTCTAGGTTTCGAAGAAATGAAATTTGGAGTTGGTGAACACGTAGCCCAATATCGTCTACAACTGGAGGCGGGAATATCTGAAGTTTTCGTATACACCGACTTGATATCGAGTCAAATAGTTGGAAACACAATGGCGCCGTTACTAAAAATTATTCCAGTATTAAAAGAAAAAGAGGGTGATCAGGTCGTCCGCAGCTATTCAAATCCATTGTACCTCGATCTTCAGAAAAATTATATTGAAAACGTGGAGGTGGAATTGCGAGGGTCTTCAGGTGATTATATACATTTTACTGATGGTAAAATATTTCTCGTGCTGTCTTTCGTGCAGATATAAAGACAAGCTGTATCACACGTTCATTCAGACGCAACGAACATGTTGTGCCCTAAAGATTGCACTGAATATTATGTAAATCAGAGTGGAACAGGTCTCCCATATTTTGCAGGAAGAGCTATACAAAGAGGGTCCGGGTATTTTTCAAATCTTTTTCGGCATGTAGTACCTTTAATCGGGAAATATTTTGGTCGGAAAATTTTGAAAACAGGAGTAGGCGTTGCATCTGACGTTTTAGCCGGGAAGGATTTCAAACCATCAGTTAAAAATAGATTCATAGAAATGAGAGACAACATCGCCGATGATGTCGTCAAGAAAATGCAATCTGGAGGTCGAAAACGAAGAAAAAGAAAGAAGTCCATCACTACAAAGCGCAGAAAAAAAGACATTTTTTCCGGATAGTTATAAATGAACTGAACTCTTATGGTTCCGCATCATTTATTGTTGATCATGGCTACTAACGCATGTCCGTGTTTGAAGAGTGAACTCGATTTGTTCGAGAAAAATTTCATGCAACTTGCGATCGAAAACAGTGCTTTCATTGAAGTTCAACCGGTCTCTAGCATAAGTCAACGCGGCCCTATAGAATTTCTCGTATCAGGATCAAGTTCAGAAAAATACATTGACCCATCTCAAATTTTTCTCCACCTAAAAGCTAAAATCGTTAAGCGAGATGGAACATCGATTCCTGCTGGTGCTAAAGTAACTCCTATAAATTATATATTAAACACTGCATTTGCTTCCATGCAAGTTTCTCTCAACGATCGTCCGATACTGAATGACGCGAATTACGCATATAAGGCTTATCTGGAATCATTACTGTTCACCTCACGCGATGCAAGAGAAAGTTATCTCACTAGCGCTTTGTTTTTTAAAGACACAGAAAAAATGGATGACTACGACCCGAGCACGACAGAAAACGCTGGTTTAATAAAAAGAAACGCCTTATCATCGGAATCAAAGGAAATGGATTTAATCGGGAAGCTGCATTTCGATTTGGGTCAACAGTCTAAATTGTTAATAAACGGCGTGAATTTGAAAATAAAATTTGAGAGAGCGAAGGACAGTTTCTGTCTTTTAGCTGATAAATCCGATTATAAATTGCAAATATTAGAAGCAAGCTTGTACATTAGGAAAGTTCAAGTTTCACCTTCTGTTATAGTCGGTCACGCTAAAGCTTTAGAAGGTGGAAATATTCAGATGAATTTTCGAAGATCAGAAGTGAAATCTTTCACTATTGGAAGTGGTGTTCAATCACACTCTATATCGAACGTTTTCTTAGGCGAGATACCTAGCATCGTAGTTTTGGGTTTGGTTGGTAATCAAAATTTCAATGGTCATGAGAAAAAGAACCCGTTTAATTTCGTTCACGCCAATTTAAATTATATTTGTTTACGTAAGGATGGCATCACCTTTCCTACCAAACCATACAGTCCTATTTTTGATAAATCTATTTATGCGAGGAATTATTTCTCTTTATTCACTGATCTGAATAAATTTTCCAATGGCTCATCAAATATCGATATAACGTATGATTCATACAGTAAAGGCTTCACGTTTTACTGTTACGATCTTACCAGTGATTTTTCGGGGGACATGACACATACCAGCCCACCAGAAAACTCGAATCTATCTATCGAAATGAAATTCAGTGAAGCGTTGCAAGAAACGATGACACTCATCGTTTATTATCAAATTCCCGTCACGATTCAAATAGATAAAAGTAGAAGCATTTTTACTCACTTTTAACAATGAATACATTCGAGTTGTATCAGCTCGCAATGAGTGACGACATTTTATCGCGAGTGTTTGCAGGAGTTTTTGCAGCAGATCAACTTCCAATGAAAATAAACAAAAAGCACAAAGGTTTCATTTCTAACCTTGATACGAGTGATAAACGGGGGTCCCATTGGGTGGCGATGTATTTCGATAATAAAAAATGTTACTATTTCGATAGTTATGGAATGAAATGTAGAAGCAGACACATATTAAAATTTATCAAAAAAAATTCTACTTCTATCGAGTGGAATGACGTCGTTTATCAATCTCCCTTCTCAAGATCGTGTGCTCTGTACTGTTTCTATTTCTTATCACACATTGTTAGAAGAAAAAAACTGCATGAATTAACATCAAATAAAGATGTGAATGAAAAAATAGTTTGCTCTTATGTCGCCAAACAAGTAATTTATCCAAATATCTTACATATCGGAGCCATACAAGATTGCAACAGTTTACTATAATAAAGCCAACTTTTGTTATCTATAAAAATCGGGAACCGAGTTACAATCACCGTATTTACTAAAATGGACCGCTACGGATTCGTTTATGTTCATGGAGAAGATGGAATTTTGAAGACCTATACTTTCGATTGCAAACTTTATCGAAAAATGATGGATTGTATTACTGCTGCAACAAGTTTCAATTTTGACTATCCAGATTCGTTTGGTTCCCTCGACCCTAAATATTACAAAGTCATAACTAACGAGGAAATATTGGAGGAAGTTCATAAACTTGTTGCATCGAATTGTTCGCATTATGGTTTTGGGTTCATGGTTGAAAATACGGAATGTGGAAACTTTGTTCCGTACATACTTTGTGAAAAGCTCTACGACAACATGAAGCATCGTCTCACAGACGCTATTGAAAACAGTTTTGATTTAGCAGAAACTGTGTCATCACAAGTGTTTTTCTTCAAAATTATGAATAGTGACCATATTATACAAGAACTGTTTGTTGGATCGAATCTTGGAATAAAAAGCCGTTCAATGTACACACATCTAGATATTGTATCTGACAATGTGTAACCCCGTCATTGTTTTTGTCCACTTCTGTGATCTTAATTTATGCTACTTATGAATAAATATATTATTTTTAGATTGACACGATCTTTTGTGTTCATTGTGGAGTGTTTTTAAAATCAGACTCAAGTAGAATCTGAATTATCATGCTAAAAACGTCATTGAATCGTTTTTGGTCATGACAATACACTAATAACTTCCCATGAGAGATTAAACGTACTCATAAATGAGGTGAATTATCCAAATAAGTCTCGAACGACGAAACTGTTAGAGACTTCCTTTCATTTTTATGCCGGATATGCAACGGCGGATATAGATCCGGGTAGTTTTTTTTTTTCAGACAAGAGAAACTATGTTTAGAAACTAACTTTACCTCAAGGATTATATTCAAATGAGTCTTTGTTCAAAGAAAAGTCAAGAGTTCACGTCTTCGAGTTTAAAAATATCAAGAGTTCACTTCTACGAGTTCAAAAAATAACCACATCCTTAATTACTAGTAGAAAGAAATAACCACAGCATGAAAACAATCAATAACAGCTACTTACTCGTATAATACGAAACATTAAGTGTACGCGCAATAGTAGTCTTGAAAAACCGTATAAATACTGGAGCTCATCGACCCACAATTTCATAGTCCACAATCGAATCTATCAGTTGTTCATCATCTTCATCAAAGTTAGGATGGCTACCAACAACGGTAAGTCTCGTTCCAATATTTTTTTATTTACTGTTCCAGACACCTATTTTATTTATTTGTAAGGTTAGGATTTGTCTGATAATTTTTTAGATAAAAAAAGACCCATTTCTGTTTCCTCTGATGAAGAAGAGGAGGTTATCGTGATACCTGATAAAAGAAAGAAAACCAAAAACCAAAAAAAACCATCCAACACTGATGAAGATCCGACGAAAAAAAGCTCTACATATGACTTAGACCTTAGTGATCAGCCTCCTCATCACAAAATAGAAAGCTACAAAATTCACATAGGTGAAGGCTTTCAGCTTGAAAATAGGGAATTCCGTAAAATTATGTACCTAAACTTATCCCGTATTATTGACGGAGATGTTAAAAATCGCTTCAACTTACCCATAACTTTGCTCGATACGCTAAAAAAGGCTATTGAGTGCATGCAGCAATACCTAAAACAATAAAGATTGTGGAACTATGATTTTTGTAAATACAATGTACATAAGACATAGATTTTCTTGTAGACTGAGCGCTGATGCAGAAAGCTATATAGAAAAGCTATAATAGAAAGCTATAGGTATTGTAGACTTAGAATGCTAATTCTTTCTGTATCATCATACATTATCTCTATTGGCATCGTAACCTCTTAATTAAAAAAGTTATCCTCACAATTTAGAGACAAAGGAGCCTCCTTCTAGGTGTGGCAAAAACACATCTAGACGATGGATAGGTTTTCTCTGATCAACGACTCATAAATCAGGTGCCTCCTCCAGATGTTAAACATAAACATCTAGATGATGGATAGGTTTGGTCTGATAAAAAAAAAGACTGATTTTGATTTCAGTTTTCAATGATGAAGAGGAGGTTATCATGATTCCGATAAAAGAAAAAAAAAAAGCCATCCTCTACTAATAAAAACCCGACCAAAAAAAAAAAAAAAAAAAAAAACCTTTACATATGTCTTAGACCTTAGTGATCAACCTCCTCATCAGAAAATAGAAACATATAGGAGACGGTTTTCAGCTTGAAAATAGGTGATTCCGTAAAATTATGTACCTGAACTTATCCCGTATCATTGAATGTATACGGAAAAAAACTATTTCTAGAGGGTGAACTAGTTGATCGAATCTTATAAAACAATGTTCATACAGAGAAAAAAAAGTTTCGGGGGTTTCATTAAAACATATCGAAAGTATTTGCAGGAAAAAGATCCATATAATTTATTTACGAGATTAAAAAACGAAATACGTAAGTTATTTACCATTTTCAACTTTATCAAATTTATACTCTGTGTAGAACTTACTTTCACAAAAAAACAGGATGACGAAATATGTCGTCAAAAATTCTATAGTTGTTCAAAGGTAGAAAAAATATTAACTGCGAATAACTATGAAGACGCTCTTTCGAGAGCCTTCGAAAAGATCATTGATAATGTTGAAAGTTTCATAAGGAATGGATCCGGGTGGGTTATAGAATCCCTAAATTTTATTGACGTAACCATTGGGAGATATAAGCCTCTATCAGGTGCTTGCAGTGACGCCAAGTTACCAAGTGATTTAAAAAAAAAAAATGTCTCCTAAACATAAAAACTAATCAAAAAGATTGTTTTTTACTTGCGGTGTTAGCTGCTCTTTTTCCAGTAAAACATAACAAATGCTTTGGGTACTCGTACACCAAGTTTAAAAAATATTTGAATTTTAACCATCTCACTTTTCCAGTCAATTTAGATGATATAAGACAATTCGAAGAAAAGAACAGTATCGGTATAAATGTTTACATTTACGAACGGAAAAGCATTCACCCTTGTTATATTTCTAAGATGAAAAAAAACAAGAAACACATCAATTTGTTGTTACACAATAATCATTATTTTGTAATAACTAAAATTAATAGATTATTAGGTAGTGCAAAACAAGGAATCCACCACGTTTGCCCATCTTGTTTCATTGGTTTTAAACGGAAAATAACTTTTGAAAAACACAGAAATTTATGTACTAATAACTACCCAGTATGTTTACCCAAAAAATTAACTTTAGAATTTAAAGCCATAGAAAAAACCCTTAAGCATCCAATTTCCATGTACGCGGATTTTGAAGCCCTGACGTGTAAAATATCGGAACAAAAAACTTGTAACACCGTTAGAACTGAGTTACATAAACCAATAAGTTTTTCTATCGTTGTAGTTAAAAATGAAGAATTGTTTCTAACAGTATATTATTGCGGTGAAGATGCCATTAACGTGTTCTTAAATACAGTAAAATCGCTCAGTGAAAGTCTCATTCAGGATTTGAAAAATATTGTACCCTTAAAAGCGAACACGATTGATTTCAGTAAGAATGTTAAATGCCACATATGTGATATTAATTTTACAATAGATGACCATATTGTCATAGATCACTGTCATGTTACAGGAAATTTTCGAGGATATGCTCATAACTCATGCAACTTAAATTATAAAAAAAAATATTTCATTCCACTTTATATTCATAATCTAGAGGGATATGATGGGCATTTCATCATGAATGGTATTAGAAATCATCATGTGAAAAAATTAAAAATTGTGCCGCACAACAGCGAGCGAATAATGTGCATAAAAATAGACAATGTAATTATGCTTGACTCCTTCAAATTTTTACAATCTTCTCTTGCAAATCTAGCAATCAATTTAATAAAATCGAACTACAATTTCCCGCTTTTTAATAAATTTTTCCAATCTAAAAACAGATACCTCTTGAAAAGTAAAGGTATTTTCCCGTATGAATATTTTGACGATATTAAAAAGCTCCAAGATACATCCTTACCAGCCAAAAAATATTTTTTCAATACTTTAACAAATAGTAATATATCTGAAGAAGAATACAATCATGCTCAGCTTGTGTGGAAGACGTTCGATTGCAAAACATTCGCAGATTATTTGAAAATATACCAGATAACAGATACATTATTACTAGCGGACGTATTTGAGAACTTTCGCATGCTCATTCTCAAAAATTACAACCTCGATCCTGTTTATTTCTTTTCCACGCCTCATTTGACTTTTCAATCAGGATTAAAATTCACGAAAGCAAAAATACATCTTCTTCCTGAAATAGATATGTACACATACATAGAAGAAGGTATGCGAGGAGGAATTTGTTTTAATAATACACGCCACACCATTGCAAATAATCCTAAATTAGATAACTATAACCCTAATTTAGAAGAAATTTATATTATTTCTCTTGATGTCAATAACTTATATGGCTTTTGTCAAACGCAATATTTACCCATTTCAAACTTTCGGTGGTTAAATGAAAGTGAAATTCAAGAAATAGATATTTTAAAACTTAAAAAAGACGATAACATTGGTTACATATTTCAAGTAGATTTGTCATACCCTTACTATTTACATGATAAACATAATACTTTCCCCTTGGCACCAGAGCATAGAATAATAACTGCTGATATGCTATCTCCATATCAAAAATCTCTTGTTCAAAAATTGAAATTAAGATATCCAAGTAAAAACAAAAAGTTATTGAACACTTTACATGATAAAGAAAACTATATCTGTCACTACAGGTTACTGAAATATTACCTTAAGATGGGGCTGAAACTTAAAAAAATTCATAAAGTCTTATCTTTTCATCAGACTCCATTTTTGAAACCATATGTTGATTTAAATAATCATCTAAGGAAGCAATCGCTCAACGATTTTGATAAAGGATTCTTCAAGTTAATGAACAATGCTTTTTATGGGAAGACATGTCAAAATGTTAGGAATAAAATGGACATAAAGTGTGCCCTCAACAAAAAACAAGCTCGAAAATACTTGTCATTACCAAATATTGAGTATTTTGAAGTTTTAGACACAAATTGTGTTTTATTCAAAAGCACGAAAAATAAAGTTATATTAGATAAACCTATTTTCATAGGATTTTCAATATTAGAACTTGCTAAAGAAAAATTATATAAATTGTATTACAAACATTTTCAAAAGTTTTTCGGTTCAGAAAAATGTAAACTTTTATACACTGATACCGATAACATGGTGTTGAAAATAAACACTTGTAACTTGTATGAAACTTTAGCAGAAAAATTTAAAGATATAATAGATTTTAGTAACTACCCTTGTAATCACCCGTTGTATGATAGGGAAAACCAAAATAAACTAGGTCTATTAAAAGATGAAACAAAAGGTACCCCGATAAGAGAGTTTTGCTCTTTAAAACCGAAAATGTATGCGTACACTTTCGGCAACGAAATAAAAAAAACTGGGAAGGGTGTAAAAAAAAATATTTTAAAAGATCTAACTTTAGACATGTACAAAGAATGTCTCTATCAAGAAAAAATGCTAAGAAATTTACAAAGAAATATAACTTCCAGAAAACACCAAGTCTACACTACCGAAAATGAAAAAATAACTTTGAATTCTTTCACAGATAAAAATTATTTACTTGACCCTGTGAATGTCTTATCATATGGACATCATGAGATTAATCACGATGATACAGAATGAATGCGTTAGCGCTCAATTTTGTTTATTGAAGCCAAAATATTGATTCATATGAACTCTAAAAATGATGTATGTGTTTGTACAAAAATGCTGTAAAAATATTGCATGTCAACCATAAGTATAGTTTTTTTTTTAGAATATAGAATTTAAACAATAATTATATAGAATTATTTATAGCAAATAAATAATTCTAAAATCTAACATGAACTCGACAAAAAATATTAAAAAAATTGAAAATATTTTATGCTTTTATATTTTATTTTATTTCTTTAAGATTGCATATTTACTCTGAAAAAATGTTGTATGTATTTTACTTTTGCCGTTAAAAAATTTTGAAAAAAAATTTTAAAAATTAAAAAAAAAATTTTGAAAAAAAATTAAAAATTTAAAAAAAAATAAATAAAAAATAAAAGAACTGAAAAAACATATTTTATGTAGGAAAAGACTGTTGAAAAAAATGTTGCTTTAACTATGAATGAAATGAACTATGAAGCTAAGAAATGTTGCTCTAACCTTTTTTGCTATAAAACTGTAATTTTCAATTTGTATAATCAATCAAAAACCCACACATATATTTGTTTGATTATACAATATATTATTTAATGTAATACATGTGTAGTGTATCCTTTTGAAACATTTTTCTTTGGCAAATATAAACAAATACACTACTACTAAATAGTCAACCATTTTCTTCAAAATTTGAAAAAAATTGTTGGCTGGTACGTAATTTAATATTTGAGGTTTTTTATCCAATCTGGACTTACGATATACCTCTTCTTCTAAATTTTTGAACAACCGAACACAAAATTGTTTCGGTGTTCCTTGGTGGCTGTGGAAAAAAAAAAGCTCGTTTTATGGGGAGGTGGAGACGAGCTAAAATGAAAAAAAAAACCAGTTTTTTACAGGTCAAGCCGGTTACAACGGATAAACCTGAAAAATCGAAAACTCGTTAGCCCCCCGCGGACATGGGCATTGAATGTTTTAAAACAACGCCTAGTTCGCGGGGGGCTTATGGTTCTCGAACTATTCAACAGCTCAACCGAGTGGCGCAGTGGTAAGATGCTCGTCTTTCACTCGCGCGGGACTTATGGTTCTCGAACCATTTCTGTTCAGCCGATTATGCCCGTGTGGCGATTAGCATCAGTTCAGCAGAGCATCACAACTTCAAACTCCTGGTAGGCATTTGAACTCCAAAAGAAAAAAGCTTACCAGGATATTGATATTGTGATAAAAGCACAAAACAACCAGGTAAGACTTGATGTAAGGTAAGGAAGCTAAAAAGTACATTACCCTAAGGTTATAAACCGAGAAGGAAGATAGCACGACACCACTCCAGAAACGCACAAAACACTACGACCACTCCAGAAACGCACAAAACACTACTACTAAAGCTAAAGACTGGAGAAGGGTCTCACCTGGTGAGTGATGCATGGATTATATTCTCTCTCCCATATGTGACATATAGTATAGGTACTTGTAATTAATTGTTTTAGGGGCGAACTGAGATGCAATGGAAAATCACGGGTCATATAATGTTCAGGGCCAAGAGCTTAATTGTTTTGGGGGCCAACCGAAGATTTTGTTAAGTATTTTTGAATGAAGTTGTATTAATATTTTTAATAATGATGGTAATATGACAATACAATTTGCATTAATTCAGTTAACTAGAGTGTAAATAAACTAATTAACTTCCAGCATCTCGTGTATGACTACTTTGTGTAAACTTTGCCTGGGTTATTATACTTTATATATACACAACGCAATTTGAAATCATTGAACGGCATTCGCTTACGTACTTACGAGAACGGCCTCAAACCCGAACAAGCTAACAATACGCTCAAAACATGAGTGTATACATATACATGAGCAGGGCTTGACAAATCCAAAAAAAAAAAATGTACGTGCCAACAAAATATTATAGGCGCCAAGATTTTTTCCCCCGTTAAATCCGTCCAAAAATGTGTATTCTGACTTGTTCAGGACGCCTTTCATGCTGGCAGACAAGTCGACGTAATTTCCGATAATTCTGTACTGTCCTCAGACTTCAATATAGTTATCAGTTATCATACATAAAAATATTAGGCGTCAAAGACAATTTCTTAGTCGCCATGATGATCTAGTACCTGGGATTTGTCAAGCCCTGTATTTTTCCATCAGATTATTTTGAACAGAAATTTTTTGACAAAGAATTTTGGAATCTAATTTTATAAATTACTATTATATGCAAGAAGACGCTCTCTGAAATTAAAAAAAGCGTGGGTTTTTTTTTTCTCTCCAAAAAAGCTTAACGACGTCTTTTCCGTCGCTTAGAAATAAAATTTAAATTGACTGAATTTAGTACTGATAAAAAGATACAAAAATGCATAATAATAGAATAAGAAATAATAAAAAAATAATAGGTAATAATAATAAATAACAGATTTGATAACATTTTGAGAAATAACATGAGGAAACATAACGGCGGGCCACGACGAAAAGCTTCGAGGACCAAATCTGGCCATGCGTTGAAGATCCGAGGCTTACAGGGGGTCTTGGCTATACGTAATATGGAAGGCTTGAGCCAGGGGTCTTCAACGCATGACCAGATTTGGCCCTCGAAGCTCTCCTTCAACATTACAAGGGGGCGCCAAAATGCGCACTTGCCCCGGATGACCAAACGTCTAGTTGCGGCCCTGCGGCAGAACCGACTTTCAAAGGGGGCATAAGGAATTTTTTTCAGAGAAATTTTGATTTTCCATTCCTCAAAAAACATTTAAATTAACGTGGTTTAAATAGCATATTTGAATATCTGGCCAGCGTGGAGGATTACGGCGCCAAAAACCCTCTAAAAAAAGAAATATGAACTCTGTGAAATAGCATATAAAAAGTATTTCTTTCGATATTTTAATTACGATGATATTTCAATTTTTCCAAATTTTTTTATCAGCTTGCGGGGAAGCCCCTTCACCAACCCAATTCCTTCGTATGCATCTGCCCCAGCGCAATGTAATGTACAATCTGGTTACCTCTGGTATTGCACAAATTTGATTATGCATAGCTAAAAAGAAAATATGGTCAGTTTGCAGACGATAGCTAACACGAAGTTAGTCATAAAAAAAAGGAAAGTTCTGATAAAACTTGTTTACATAAAAGTGAGCTTACATGAGGTGCGACCCGCTTCTTGATAAATGCCGATATGAAATTTCTTTAAGGAAAAAAATTGCAAATTTTTCTTTCAGCTCTGTGCTTTCATGTTACTGGGCAGGGAAAGTCCAAACAAAGTAAAGGAACATCAACAACAGCAGCAATGTAGGTTTTTTTTCACTATACAGTCACCAAGAAATAGGCAGGATATATGATCAGCGGCACTCTTTTTACTTTGTAAAAAAGGCATTGCAATACAATTACTGAATTCAGACGCCGACCTAGGGGCGGGTGTGTCACCTGTTGTGCAAGAAAGATATTTGTCACCAATTGGGGTTTGGGTGCATGCTTTTATGTGCATGGATAGCCATCGGCAAAAGACAATCACGGACAGCAGCCGGTTTCGCCCGGTCCGGTTTCGCCCCCAACATATTAGAAAAAGGCAAAGAAAAAAAAAATCTATTCCTCTGTCACTTCAAACCGGCTCTGATAAGTTCCTTCGAATTGTTCAGAAAATTTGTTCATTCGTTTAAGAAATTAAAATGTAAGGCTTCAAAAGTATAGCAATTTTTCAAACCTATAAAATTTTATGATTAAAGTAAAATAGGCAAGAAAAAATTTAAAAATGGGCACCAAGAAAAAAAAAATAAATAAATAAAGGAAAAAAATGAAAACCTAAAATTAAGGATTTAGAAACTGACAAGAAAAAAAATATATATCACACTTATGCCACATACTATCAGGTGCCGTAGCCAGAAATTCCTTTCGTGAGGGGACGACCAAAGCGACAGAATAGAATCAACTGTCATCCCGTGCACAGGGCCGCAACTAGATGCTTGGTCAGCCGAAGCCACCAAGCATTTTGGCGTTTCCTCATAATGTTGAAGGAGAGATTAAAGAATGAAATTTGCGCCCCCCTCTAGTACAGCGCCCAGGGCACCAGACCCACCTGCACCCCCCCCCCCTAGTTGCGGCCCTGCCCGTACATATCGGTAATTTTCTTATATGGCAGGGAAAGGTGGATCCCAAGTCCCCACTAGGTTTTTTCTCCTGTGATACATTTTTCCCGCGATCCCGCACCTAGAATTCAACCGGGAATTTCCCTGGATTCTGAACTCATTTCTCGGGATCCCGGAAGTAGAATAAGGTTGAAGGACATCACATTTCTGTACTGAATTTGACATGTCTAAGAAATTTTTATCACTATAGAAGCATGCATTTTATAAACTGTAATCATTGGCGTACGCAAGGGGGGGGGGGGGTTCTAACCCCCCTTGAGCCAAGACTATAGTGTTATTTTTCAGGGAAAAAAAGTAACCCCCCTCAGGAGGGAAAAATCTGAAACCCCCTCGAGACAATTCTGCGTATGCCTATGACCGTAATCAATAAATTTTGAATACAATTAATAGTATTTAATAGATAAATTATTAAATTAATGAAATACACGCCGTATATTCACCCCTTTAAGCGGAACTAACAAAATATCTCGTCAATCTCTCGCCTCTAATTTTAGCGTTTACAAGACCAGACATTTTGTAAAGTTGAACTCTCAAAAACTTTTCAATTTAACTTATTATTTGTGTAATTATTTTGTTAGGTTCGTCTCATTTTTTTAAATTCCCAAAATTGTTTTTTTAATTCCAAAAATAACTTGCAAAAATAATGTCTGCTAAAGAGTGGGGGATTAACCCCCCCCCCCCCCCCCCCACACTCGAATTGACCTTTGGAAGAGGCAGAAAAGGAGCGCAAGGAATTTCTTCCAGAAAAATTCCGAGTTACCAACTTTCAAAAAGCATTTAAATTAAACAAAAAAATAATTAAAAATTGACTGTCGCCAGGCTGGAGCCTCTCAATCCGACCCTCGTGGAGGCCATGGTTTCCTTATTCCAACAGTGCAAATTTGTGATTATTTCATAATTCATTAATTTAATAATTTATCTATCTATGAGACAAAAAGGAACGGCAATAAAAGGTCCATGCTATATGCAGCTGGGTTACAATCAAGGACGAGTTGAAAAATTTGCCACACCATAGCTTCTAGTCTAACTTTTTGGAAAGTATTTATATGGTCCCCACATCCTGAAGCAAGGGCCCTCTTAAACTGGAATCTGGCGGGCCCCCATAGGGAATTTATAGCATGGAAACAAAAACAATGTTAGTTATCTTGGGCCCCAGGGCTGGATCACTGTCAGCCCTATGCTTGTGGGGGGGGGGGGGAGCAGGATTATTGGTGTTGCTGTACTGTAGAAACGAGTTTTTTCTTCATGTGGAAAAAAAATATATAAAAATCGATTTATATTTAAATATAAATCGAGCGTGCCGTTTATTATATATAATATTTATTAAGCTCTAGGACGGACCAAATGGGTCCCTAAGAGCTGCATAGTGTATGTTTTGTTTTTTGTTCTGTTGTCTTTATTTTATTTTGTATATCTGTGTCCATGTATTTATGTGTGCTGTTTTGAATTATTAATAAAAAAAAATAATAATAATATACTGTATATCATTTCAAAAAAAAAACAACAACAACCAGGGACCATTGACAACCGGCATCCTTCATTGTATGCTTATCAGCAGCTCTTTTCACTGAGTAAAAAAGACCGACGGATTCAATTATTTTTAATTGCATGAGCTCAGGGTAAACAGCCTGCAAAACCATCTGGAGTGTCTGGTGCCGGCGCGGGCTTCACACTGGACACCGCGGTTTTTCTTTTCCTAAAATTTCAACAACAGGACGCAAATCTCTGGGGAGTAAGGATGAATACAAGAAATATCGGGAAGTAGATGACAATGGCATTCGTTTACGGATGCCTTTTTAGCCAAATACTGTTTTGTCATCCCCAGGGCTAATGAGCTAGTGCTAGACATTTTTGGATATGCAAGGTTTTCGTCAATTGATAGGTTCCCGGGAAGGAGGAGGAGATTGGTAGATGTTGGTAGTGCGTAAAAGAGGCGAAAAAAAATCACTAAAATTAATAACAATTTAAAATTTCTTTTTTTCTCACGCAAATATAGAAAAGCGCTTTCAGTGTACTATGTGAGCTATTTTTAAATGACGTGGTAGAGCGCGGAAATTTAGGCACTAAAAATTGTAATAGGCAGGCAAAAAGGCACTAAAAATGCCTAAAATAGGCACTAAAAAGGTATTTATAAGTTTTGGAAGGAAGAAAAATAATTAAAAACAAAGCTATTAAGGGTCCAAAAACTAGCTGAAAAATTGGTTGCACTTAATCCGTCCATTGTTTTAATTGCAGTTTGTAATAACTGCATTATTATCTAAGTTAAATTGATTTCAAGCCCAAAATAAAATGTTAGTAGATCATCAGGATTAGGGTAATTCCGGGACCCGCCATTACCAGACGCGGATCCGGTAGAGAAAATAATCTGTGGGGCTCCTTCGAGTTGCGAATAATTCTCATTTATTTGCTGTATTATTTGGAATAATCATTATCATTTTTTATAGTTGAAAAACGGTGCTATCTCATTTTTTTTACAAAAATAGAACAACTTTTTTAAATATTACCACATATGAAGGTAAATACAGGCATAGGCGCACGCAGTATTTTTCGAGGAGGGGGGATTCAGATTTTTTTTCCTTCTGGGGGGGTTAGTTTTTTCCTGCTACACTATAATCTTGGCTCAGGGGGGTGAGAACCCCAAAACCCCCCTTTGTGTACGCCAATGAATACAGGGCCCTTAAAACGCGGGGCCCTGTGTGGTCGTATCTGCCAAACGCCCCTGAGGGCCACTCTGGTCAATTTAATCGAATATCAAATGTTGTGTGTGTTACGATTGCATCTTACACACACTCTCTCACCCTCTCGTCTTCTCATAGAGAAACCACAAACCACACATCATACATACATACATGGGATGCAACACAGATTGACTTTGACCAATAGCAGTGGTCTTCACCAACTTGGTTTGGGAACACACGAGGCTTTAGCCAGAGACAGAGAGTATTGCTGGAGGTTGGACGACCAACATGTCGCGCTTGAAGAGTCGTGAATTTATCCTAACCCCGGGTCGAGATCCCTCAATGTAGGGGACGCAAGAAACCTTGCCCCGAGATGACGGTGAGTGATTCAAATTATATATATAATTATTGTGTGTTTAATTTGGTGAAGTGAGAGTGTCCATGTTGAATATAAATTGTATCGAGTTTAGTGTAATTCACAGTGTCGAAGTAATTTCAATGAATGAATAAAATTAAGTTGTAATTCGCTAATTGGAAAGGTTATTATTATCATTTTCGCAATGTCCTGTTCACGATTTCCTAGTAATATATAATATGTCGTGCTACGAAACTATAGTTCGTTTAAATCTCCGGCCGCGTCCGGCGTACCTCTTTAACATAGAGTGGTACCGGCGAATCAACCTCTCCAACATGTGTATGTTTAATAAATAGCCATGAGTAGTGGGAGAAGGGGGGTTCTGAAACAAAGGACTTAGTACAGTCAAAGCTAGGACCGGAAAAAGGCGCAAAAGGCGTTCGATGTACGCATGCGCGTCAGGAGGATCCCGGTTTTATCCCCCCCCCCCCATTATAAAAGAGGAATGAACCCGTGTTCCACTTTCACTCCGATTAAAAAAAAATGGAACATGTATATCGAAATCCGAAGAGTGAGGGTAGTTATGGTGGTGTCGAACCATTATATCGAGCTCTAAAAGGGGAGTTTTCTCGAACAAAAATAAGAAAGTGGTTAGAAGGGGAAAAATCTTACACACTCCATCGTGAAAGAAGAAAAAAGTTCCCCAGGAACCGTATTATAGTTGGTGCAATGAATCAACAATTCCAAACTGATTTAGTTGACATGAGGAACCTGGTAAAATACAACGACGGTTATCAGTATATCTTAACGTGTATTGATGTGTTGTCTAAATATGCTTGGGCCATCCCGCTCAAAGACAAAACGGGGCGGAGCGTGATGAAAGCGTTTGATCAAATATTTGTCGAAAGGCAACCACATGTTCTGCAAACGGATAAAGGCACCGAATTCAAGAATAAGGTCTTCCAAAAGTTTCTGAAGGAAAAAGGGGTCAAGTTCTTTACGACAGAGGATGACGTCACAAAGGCTGCGATAGCAGAAAGGTTCAATAAAACGCTGAAATCGAGGATGTGGCGATACTTCACAGAAAATAACACGTATAGATACATAGACGTGTTACAAGATCTGGTTTTTGGGTATAATAATAAGTTTCACAGGAGTATAATGATGAGTCCTACCGAAGTTAATAAAGAAAACGAAAAGAGGGTGTGGGACAACCTCTATGGGAAGAAAAAGGTTAAAAAAGTAAAACAAAAGTTTTTTTTATCGGCGACCACGTTCGTATTTCTCGTACGAAACACCCTTTTGAAAAGGGATACGAATCTAATTTTACACAGTTACGAAGTTTTCGTGGTGGATGAATACATACCGAGGGAGATACCCGTCTACAGACTAAAAGATTTGATGGGTGAAAAAATTAAAGGGACATTTTACGAACATGAAATGACGAAGACCACACTAGAAGACACCTTTCCTATAGAAAAAATTCTAAGAAAAAGGAAGAGGAAAGGTAAAACAGAGTTACTCGTAAAGTGGATGCATTATCCAGAAAAGTTTATATCATGGATATAAATACAGCGACTCAATCCATCTTTACTCATTTCAACAAGATGGCTTCGTTCTACTTAACGCTCCCAAGCGATTCGAGCATGAATTTCTTTCCTGATAACACCCTTTCCAACTTCGTCACAAAACTCCCCAGCTCGTTAGAGTTTGATTCGGATATGGAAGTAGCTCTACCAGAGCTGATATTTTCCCATTCTTTCCACAACATAACGGAACGGTCTAACAGCTTTGAATTTAATTCTGGAGATGGAGAGATAAAAAAAGGTGTCATCCCTTGTGGTTTCTACGAGAGTACCACAGACCTCATTAAGGTGATAACGAGAAATTTTAGAAAGGAGGATTTTCAACAAAACCACGAAAAAAGTAAAGGTGGTTGCGAGGAAAGGTGCTAAGTTAATTCTACATACAGGAATAGCAGAGAGTCAAGGTTTTGAACCCGGTGAGATAAAGGGAATGATGACAGAGGGGCCTTTCACGGCTGATCCGAAACTAGACTTTCATCTGTTATACGTTTATTGTGATACTAGCTGATACCCGGCGACGTTGCCCGCCCCGTAAAAAATTTATATATGTATAGCTTATTAATTATTTCTTAATCAAAAAAATTTCTGCATCAAGTAAGAAAAAATTACTTTTATTTTTAAATATTTTAATTAAAATCTTCAGGCAATCGCTTGTGGATACACAATATTTTTTCTTTTTCCATCTGGTGTGTAGATGTACAAATTTTTGCTATTACCAACACGCGAACAGGTGACGAAAAGGTGTCCGTGTGAAAAACAGGGCTCAAGTAAGTTGATACCTGCCACTGCTAACGACTGGCCTTGCACTTTGTTGATTGTCATGGCAAAAGTTAAACCAATCGGGAACTGTAATCGCTTGAAAGTGAATGGCATTTCTTCGGTAATAATTGGGATACGTGGAATAAAGATGTCTTCTCCTTTGGCACATCCAGTTAGAATCGTTGCTTCAATGATGCAATTGTGCAATTTCTTCACGCAGAGTCTGGTGCCATTGCAGAGTCTCGGTGTGTCCAAATTTCTTAAAAGCATTATAGGTGCTCCGACTTTGAGGGTCAAATTGTGTGGTGGCACACCCGGAATATCCAAAGGAGTTCAGAAATTCTGCAGGATACAGAACTAAATGTCTGTGCCGTGTCTGTGACAGTGTCAACCGATTTGTAAGATGTGGTCTCCTGGAATAACTTTTAGGATTTTTTCGTTGATCTTGTTCACACTGTTATTTTTCGGTGCCAGAATCGCTCTCTCACAAAGCCACTCATGGTTTTGGTCATTTTGTTGAATGTTTGGGAAGACTTTGTCTGCAAGTTCTTGAACTGAGTTTAACAACTGGCAAAATCCATTTGGGTACGTAATCGGTCCAGTTCTTGGGTCTACTGGTTGGTCAACTGATGTGAAAATGATAGCAGTGCTGAGTCATTTTGCAGTTGAACTCGCATGTTGGTGGATAATGATAATTTTTTAACTTCGTGCCAGAGTGTTGATGATTTGAGGCAAGCATTGAGTTCATCAGTTGGCGTTGAACATTTTTATTCCCAGTTTTGTCAGCGTAGTTGTTGTTCTCTGTTGTTAGCGACGTCATACGTCCAGCTTGTGCAGCGAATATTATTCAAACGCCTTTTACGCATTTTTTAAATTGAAACTATACCTATGCGATGGGCGGTTGATGAGATAAAGGCCGCATTATCTCTTACAGGACACCCTGTATATAGGCTAACAGAAATACCCGGCGCTTCCCGGGTTTTCTGCAATTAATGGGAGGATTGGAAAAGTGACAAACCGTTATAAAGGAATAAACTGTTATAATAACAGAATTAAAGGTGTGACAAACCATTGTAAAGGCATATATTCACGTCTGAAACACATTGTTGGAAACCACGGTAACCAAAGTAAACGCTCCGAAAGTAATTGTTGAGGCCCCAAAACTATCGTTGCCCGACAGTTTTTCGCCCATTTCGGGCATATGCCCAGCTCTGACGAACTTTTAAAGTAGCCTACGGTTCAATCCCGGACCTGTTTGGTATATATGCAAAATCTAGCGACGATCGGTCTAAAACTGTAGATTTGTATAAAGAACATACGTACATACATACTTTCCCATTTATATATAAGATAGTCGAACCGCAGATTGTCGGCAACACCTTTGCCCCGTTATGAAGAATCGTAAAAACCGAAGGACACGATGGCGACATCGTCAACGCAGCATTCGAGAGGGGTCACTACATCCCTCTAGCCCGAAGGAGTTTTGAAATAGTTCACATTCATATAAGGACTCACACAGGTCATCTCGTGTCATTTGAACGTGGGAAGGTGATAGTTAAATTCCACTTCCGACTGAAACATTTATGATGTCTTACCACCCGTATCGCTGTTGTATAGACAGCGTAACTGATTATTACGTCAACCAAGCGGGTCAAGGTCTTGGATATTATCAGGGTATACCACTGCAACGGGGTTACGGTTTCGGTTCAATATTCAGCTCCCTTTTCCGATCGGCTATGCCTTTGTTCAAAAAAGGAGCGAAGGCTGTTGGCCATCAGGTTCTCAGGTCAGGTGTAGATTTTACTTATGACGTCGTACAAAGTAGAGATTTGAAAACAGCTGCGGTGGAAAGAGCAAAAAAGAGGCTGGTCGCTTGCTGAGTGACAAAGCTTCCACGAAAGTTAAAACAATGCTCGGAGGACATAAAAGGAAACGCTTAGCGAGAAAAAACGTCATTCGTAAGAAAGCTAGGAAGACGGCAGCACCCGATATTTTCGATTGAGAAGATGGCTCTCATCATGACAAACTCGCCCGAGTGTCTGAAGAGCGAAGTAGATTTGTTCGCTTTACCCCCTACTCAAACCGCCATAGAAGGTGGAGAATGGATTGAATTTCTCCCACTTTCTAGTATTAAAGACGGTCCGATTGAGTTCAATATTACAGGCAGCACCGAAGATTACATAGACCTATCTTCCACGCAACTACACGTCAAGTTGAGGGTCACAAAGAAGGACGGTAAATCACTTCTTGATACCGACCTAGTTTCTCCTGCGAATCTACCGCTACATTCCCTCTTCTCCCAAGTGGACGTCTGTCTCAGTGGCAGGAATATCACGAATTCGTCTCACACCTACCCTTACAGAGCCTATATCGAAACTTAGCTGAACTATGGTCGAGATGCGAAGATGGGCCCCCTCACTATGGAAGGTTTCCACAAGGACACTGCAGGTTCCATGGCCGACCACGAAAATAACGAAGGTATGAAAGAGCGGTCAAAACACATTGCAAACAGCAGATCTTACGACCTATTGGGAAGAGTACACTGTTCACTTTTTTTTCAACAAAGACTGTTACTCAACTTGGTAGATGTTAAACTTAGATTAGTGCGTTCGAAACCATCGTTTTTTCTAATATCCTTGACAGCTGATTATAACGTGCACATAGATCATGCTAGCCTTTTTGTAAGGAAGGTGAGAGTTAACCCAGCTGTTGCCATCGGACATGCTAAAGCATTGGAGAAGACCACTGCGAAATACCCTATCAATAGAGTACTTTGTAAGGTTTACTCTGTGGCACAGGGAAGCATGTCATTAGTCCAAGACAATGTGTATCTGGGTGCAATGCCTCAACGAGTTATCATCGGCCTAGTTGACAATGAATCTTTCAACGGTACATTTAGAAGCAACCCGTTCGATTTCAAGCATTACGATCTCAACTTCGTCTCCATATATGTTGATGGTCGACCAGTCCCCCACAAACCCCTAGAGCCTAACTTTGAGACCGTAAACACCGTAAGAGCCTACAATAACCTGTTTCGAGTCGAGGAAGATCGCGGCATAGACATAACCAGAGAAGAATTTAATAGTGGTTACACTCTATTTTGTTTCTCCCTACTCCCCGACCAGAGCGACTGCGGACACTTACACTTGGTGAAACATAGTAACCTACGTGTGGAACTAAATTTTGCGAAAGCACTACCTAAAACCATCTCGGTAATCATATATGGTGAGTTTCAGAACCTTATAGAGATAACAAAATCGAGAAGTGTATTGTGCGATTTCTCTGGCAGATGGATTCCGAACAGATTCGTCGAGCACTCCGTAGAGACCCGAAAACGAAAAAAGTTTTCAGGAACGTTTACGCTAGTGACGCGTTGCCTTCGAGAATACGAAATTATCCTACAGCTCTGATCGTTAACACAGATACCAGTGCAGAGTCGGGAACACATTGGTTGGCTATATATCTTCATGACAATTTGACCGCGGAGTTTTTTGACTCATTCGGAAGACATCCTTCAAACTTTCAGAAAGGTAATATCACAAAATTCCTGAGAAGATATCAACGACTCACCTACAATGACGTGGCGCTGCAGTCAGCTGATACCCAAGTTTGAGGGTATTATGTTATTTATTACGTATACTGTAAATGTATGGGGGAAAGTATGAATTCTATTGTATCTCGCTTCAATGTGAACAACGATTTACGTGTGTTTAACTTTGTAAGAAAATACTTTTCTTTTTAATAAAATTGATTTGCATAACTCATGTCTCATCATTTTTCACGACGGAACCGTTAACGTTACACCATCCATTCACTGCCGTCTGTGCAGGTGCAAGCGGTAGCGGGAAAACATATTTTTTAAAGGGTCTGCTCGAACATCGTGAAAGGCTTATCAAACCTTTACCGAAACGCGTGATATGGTTTTACGGAGAATCTCAGCCACTGCACGAGGAAATTAGAGATGTTGAATTCCGAGACGATGGTAATTTAGAGGAATTCTCCAATGCCTTACTGATTTTCGATGATTTTATGTCAGAGTTATCGGGAGAAGAGAAAATGGTTAAGCTATTTACTAAGTATAGCCACCATCGAAATTTATCGGTTATCTTTGTAACTCAGAATTTCTTTCATAAGAAACTGCGGGAAATAACGTTAAACGCGCATTATATTTTCCTGTTTAAAAACCGGAGGGATTTGAACCAAATCACCCATTTGGGGAGACAGTTGTATCCTACGATTTTCCATCCATTGCTGCTGTTGAAGTAGCACCTGATGAATATCCGCGGCACTGGGATTAGTTTTCGCCATCGTTCGGAAAAAGATACCACCATTCAAACTTTCCTCGTCGCCATATCTGTTGTATTTTTAAGAAATGGTGGAGCCGAAAACGGAATTGTATTGATCAGCATATTGTAGGAAATTAGCTAACTTTAATGTGACAAAAATAACTATTAGATAACATGATTAAATGTGGTTATACGGAGCGGCAAAAACATCGTGGCCCGGGAAGCAGAAAAGGGAAAAAGGTAAACAACAGAAGAAGGACGGCATTGACCACAGTTTTTAGTTCGTAGTTGTTGTAGTTTTCACAACACTTTGAAACTAGTAAAAGATCCGCCAGCTAGCTATAGGTTTAATTAGTAGTCGAAGAATTTTTTCCGTAATACAATAGAAAAAAAAGAACATTAATTTAAATACATCAGAATATCTTAATTTCTTTTAAAACTTACGAAAATTACGATTAAAAACTTACGAAAATTTTATTTTTGACATTTTTTATGAAACACTCAAAAAGTTCAGATGCACTGTACATCGGACCCATTAAATTTTGAAGGAATCAATGTCGAAAAAGACAACTAAATATTATTGTATTTGCACATCACTGTCGTTATTGTTAATTAACTTACGTACAATTTCAAATGATTTCTAGAATTAAGATTACCGAAGTTCGATCTTTCCCTATTTTTTCTAGCTGTTTGTGTTTTTCTAGCAAAACATACGCACATCAAGAAAATAAGATGTTTCCGTCAAAAAAGTAATTAAATATCGGTAAAACTGAAAGGGAAATTTTTATTTTTTATTTGTTTTGGATTTAGTGCAAATTCCATCTTCCACATCCAACTGCAGTGGTTCTCAACCTTTCGTCACTCGTGGCCATGCCCCCCCTTCCCCACATATTGAATCAGATTGGCTCGGATCTCCTGCATCACGGGCCTTCTTATGCGGGAGGGGGGAATTAAGAATCATCCCGGACCCCGGGGCTGGTGCCCTGTCAGCTCTACCCTTGTGGGGGTCATGCCAACATCTACTAGAGAATTTTCAAGGCCGCAACACGAGCTCGTGACGTCACTAAACTTAGGCGACTGCTTGCGCTACGCACTGTGCAATCGACTTGATATATGTACCGTACTCAATTATTCCGCGAGTAAAATTGGTGCTATGAAATATTTCTGCCTTAACGTTTTACTAGATGAATTTAGATTATATATATTTATATTTTTTTTATTTTACTCACCCCCCCCCCCTCATTTTTCAGTTCAGACAAAAATACAAAAAATTCCCTGTACTTGTCTAGGTTCACAGAACTATTGAAAATATGAGCCACAGAAAAAAATTATCCTTTTCCACCTTGAAAATGGTTTTAGGAAAATAAATTTATAACTGAAATGAAATTTTTCTCAATCAAGTTTCATATCACACACCTACAGAGAAAAAAAAATCAACAGAAAGTGGAAGTTTTTTTTAAATTAATATTTTCTAGTGGGTTTATTATGTTTTCTAGTGGGTGTTGGTCATGCTCGTGCCTCCCTTCCCCTGTTCATAGTTCATCTGTGGCTCGCAAAATAATTTAATATAGATATTGTACATCCATAAAAGAACCACTTCAAAGCATAAATAGGCACACACATACACATCAGTATTTCCAGCTCGTCGTGACGCCCCTCACAAAAAAGTGGGAACACCCCCTAGGAGCCACAACGCACACTTTGAGAAACACTGCCCTGTCGGCTTAAAATTGGTGATAACAAAACTAGAATAGATTTTGATAAGCACCACTCCTTGTCTCCAACATTTTCAGCTTCTAATCCACTTGACAGAAGGTTGAGATGCTTGAAGAATTCACTATCGCAAAGTGGACAATACATGTATGAGAAGATAAGTGAGGGCTGTTATACAGGCGAGTTCCAAGAAAAATTGGCCTGGCCTATACTCAATACATATATGCTTGTAACAATAGCAGAATTTGGGTTGTGGCTCTCACCATCGGTTTGTTGTGCTGTTTGTTATCCTGCTGCTTTTTCGTGTTTGGACATCTCTTTTCATTTTTAGCTCCCGTTTTGTTTGTATCAAAACAACGGCTGGATTAAGGAAAATATTCGCCCATGTGCAGGGCACTGCAAAAGAAAGACTTCTTGAAAACAGAAAGACTTACCCCAGTAGCACAACGGTATCGGCATGCGTCGGATCGACGTCGATGCGACGCCGGTTCGTCGAGTGGATACCGAGCGTCGAAAGAGGTCGGAAATTTCTACGTGTCCGATACCGAACGGTATAGTAATAATGTATTCAGTCGGTAAACGCCAAAATACCTTCATTTTTTTCTCTAAAATAGTTTTACTCTCACTTTTACAGCATTTCGTTTCGAAGGAGAATATCTTAAACGATCATTTGTTTCTTTTGAAATAATCTAAATTTTTCGCCCATCATAACGTCGCACTTGCCATTTATAACGACCGACAACGACAAAGAACGGTATAGGACACTACGCGTTTCTCCCCTCTTCCCTGTCAGTAAGCATCAACAAAGCCGGCCATTTTGAAAGCACGGCGTTAGTTACAAGCTGCGAAGGCCGGCGATTTTATTGTTTATTAACGAAACAGTTGACGCCGAAGACAGCGTTTAGAGAAAAGGTAAGCATTATTTCACTATTCCTATCGAACTATATGATAAATTTTCCAAGTATTAGATATTGTCAATGTTTATTTATTTTTTTTTACCGCCGTTTTTGATGAATCCGTTCCCTCCTGCTGGGCTGTGATCTTTGGCGAGCCCTTAGATCATGTTAACATGGGCCCCCTGTAGTGAATTTACAATGTAAAAAAATAAATAAGGGTTGTCACGGCACTCTCTCTTGAGCCGTACGTGCCATAACCTTGGAGCTGAGGCTATTTGAGCTCCTATGGCCCACATCAGGGGCGTAGCCATAAATTTCGTTCGGGGGGAGGGAACCAAAGTGATAGAATAATAGATTTGGCCATCTTTTTCCCTTATATTCGATCATTTTCTCACATTTCGGGGGGGGGAAACCAGACCCCCAAGTCCCCCCCCCCCTACGCCCTTGGCCCATATCCAGGGGTAGGGCGCTTAGACTAAGATCTGGGGCCCTTCTGTATTCATAGCATGGTAAAATCAAAAATGATGGTATTTTCCCCAGGGGGGGGGGGCCCTGTCAGCCCCACCCTTGTGATGAGCCATGTTGAGCGCTCCCTATAAATTTTGTGCTGAGCCCCCAACCCATATTCACGAATATACACAATACCACACACCATTCCTCCTGCCTACGGGATGATTAGGGATTTTCAGCCCCCTCAATATTTTTTTCTTGTCAATAATTTTCATGTCAAACTGAATGATCATGGGCAAGGCAAGGTCGTAGCGTTCCGTCTTGGGGTCCCTGTTAAAAGGTTGCAAAATAAGTAAACATATTTTTTGTGAGGCTCCATTTGGCTCGATGCCCCAGCCTATTTACAGGCCAGATTTTTCGCCATTTTGTATCCTAAGCCGTGGGCTATCAGGGCAGGGGTTTTTATGTTCTCTGAAGTAAATTTTTGTATAATATTATGTGTATTTTATATGAATTATATTTTTATGTAGAAATTAAAGTTATTGAATTTTGTCATGACAGAATTCAATCATCATGCCCCCCTTTTCCCTGAATGCAAGGGGGCCATGCTTAAAATTGTTTAAAGTATGTACGTAATAAATCAAATATGAACATGTAAATTTATTTGAAATCTATAGTATATACTTATTTGAAATTTTACATGCTATGAGTTAAACTTGACTGAAACTTCAATGTGATAATTGGCTATATAAAAATAGCACTCTTTGGTCTTGGCACACTATTCTATACAGTGTTAAAATATTTCATCAATAACAATGTAACTCCTTTTGTCTCTGGCCACATTCCTTACTCTCTAGGTCACTCTCATGCTTGCACACTCTAAGTTCTTTTTTTTTGCCTCACAGCCTAGTTCATTGCTCTTTAAGCCAATCCCATGCTTATACACACTAACAAACCTGACCCCCAGCCAATGATTTGGCTGTAGTTAGCATGTTTACAAATCACATATCGCTCTCTGTAATTGTATCTTTACCCAAAACATTATAAAAACTATTCCATCACTCAAAATCAGACATTGTATCAACAACCTTGGGGTTAAAAAATCTTTTTTATCATGAAATGGTTCCAACTTTCCCAAAAACTAATGTAATTGCAAAGAAGCCAGAGCCACATTTTTGTTCGATAAATTCAAGATCCTTATTTCTCTCTTCTTTTGTGACATTAATTCCCTATTAGAAGTTAACACTGACGAGCTTATAATAAATGCATAAAAGTGTGCATCTGTTAATTATTTTTCATATATATTTTTATATTCTGATGACAAAACCTTTTGTATTGTTTGATGTTGATGCTTCTTTTATCTTCAATTGCAGCTTTTTCCATGCCAATACACATTCAGCTATGGAGCAGTTGTGTGTGTGTTCCTTTGTACAAAATAGTTATTTAATTGGCTATTGGTTTCAGAATTGCAATTATGTCCTTGACATTTCTTTTTTAATAAATATTTAAGATTTCACTAGAGATGTTACTATCTGAGATCTGTGGTCTTCACAAACTTTGGTAACAACTGACGAATTTTTAACATAAGATTCAAGAGAATCACAATAAGTATTCCATCATACCTCTGCAGGAAGACCAATGCACTTCCACCTTACACATGATACCATGCTTTTGAGAGATGATTGCGGAAGTATCTAAATATACTTGTAACATGCTTTGTTACATCAGTTTTAACCAAATCTTCGACTAACAAGTTTAAAATGTGGGCACTGTAGCAATATGTAAGTCCCGAAAAGCCAAGCTTTTCATCCAGGGTCTTTCTGGATGAAACCATATTTGCAGTAACAAAATTTGATATGTTACATATGAAGTTTTCTTCTGTTGACTTCACTGAACTAAAAACCACATTTGCTAAATAATTTCCAGCATGTGATAAGTCAGATGTGTCAATAGTATCAACATAGATGGCTTTACCACACCATTTGATAACACACAGAATTTATTCATTATCCATCCATTCATCGCCATGCAATTTTTGATTTTCTAAGTCAACTTATAATATACATTATAATATAAAAATATTTGAAAATATATTTAAATTAATTGATATTTAAAATAATCTAATAACAATTTAAATCACTTTAGAGCTGCATAAATAATTTTATTCAATTACAACAGATAATTTTTCACATCTGAAAAAAATTGATTTAAATCATGGTTTAAACTGCTGATTTAAATCACTACAACCCTGATCATTTTGTCACACATTCACCCGATTTCTTGCTCTCTCCAGGTCACTCCCATATTCACACCCTCTAAATCACTTTTTGTTACTCCTATGCGTGCACACACTGTTACTCATGTACTTGCACATTCTTTTTGCTGCATAGTGACTTAGTTCCATGATCTCTTGGTAGAGTGGGAAGGTTGAATGACATGACCAGTTGACTACTTGACCAGTCATTCCTTAAATTTGCAGCCCCTTTGAAATTTTCGCCTTGAGCTATAGCCCACTTAGCCTCTTTGTGAACACGCCATTTGGGGGTACCTTACCAGATTCCTGTCTGGGGGCCATCTTCAAGATGTAAAGAGGGGGGCATGCCTACTTGGTGATGTTGAAAATATTTATTAGCCCATTAACTTATATATAGATCATGGGGCCTCTGATATACTAATCTGGACCCATAATCGCTCAGAGCAGGATTTTTTATGTGGTTCTGTGTAGTATATTTCTAATGTAAGTGAACAGTGATTACATTCTTTTTCAGCTCCCCTTTCCACTCTATATGCAAGGGGCTATGATTAAAATTGTTCAAAGTATGTTCGTGAAATATTAATAAGCAAATGTATACTTTGAAATTTTTATACCACATGTACCTATTTGGAATTTTTCTAGGAGTTAAACATGACACAATGAAACTGCGATACAATGATAATTCCCTATATAATGATACCATGCTGTCGTCTCGCACTATTCCACCAATAAATCATGTGCAAAGGTAAATATTTTTCTTTTTCTTTAAATACCATTAAATTGGAATTTTACCTTTTATGATATTTTATTATTTTAAATAAAAGTTGTATCAGAAAAAAAGGAATCAACATGCGTTCTAATCTGTTGGAAACTGATGTTCAACTGCCATGGGGGCAAATGTGGTTAAAATGGTAAACTTGTATAATACAACCTTGAAAAAGTTAGTGAAAATTATCAAATATTTTTAGTATAGACAATTCCTACAATAATGATGGTAATTTTGTATAATTTGTAATATAATTTAAGATGTACAGTATATATGAAGTTAATGCATTGAACGATTATTCTCTGAGTGTGATTGTGCAGCTGATTGCTATACAGGGTTGTCATGAAGGAAATATTGCTGAGTTGGAATATCCCTCATATCATATATATATGGCCTTGCTACGTTGAAATAATCTGTTTTTACAGTTCATAAAACCTTGACATGAAAAGTCCAAGCATAGGTCTCCATACACAACTAAAAGAAATAAAACTAATTTGAATTCTACACAAAATGGTTTCAAAGTGGTGCATTTGTTTGTAGTTTATGTGTACAATTGCAGACTATTTATATAACTTGCAATAAAATAAGGAGTAAAATCAAATTTCAGGATACAATGTAAAGAATATTCATAAGTACAGTATAAATGTGGTTTTTTTTTTAAAATTACAGTTTTTCCTGCTGCAACTGTGCTTAGGTTTTTGAAAATGTGATTGTGGAGACTTGAGCAAAAATTAGTGGAGCTTCTGCATTAATTTTCATTTCAAAAACCATGTTTTGAACAATTTAGAGTGAAAATTAATTATCAATAGTTTTAGTATAGACAATTCATACAACCTGAAAAATCAAATGAACAAAACATTGCTTTAAATCTTGACCTCTACAAAAGATCAAGATTTAAAGCAAGATCTGAGTATATTCTTGTATATGCACACACACATAGTTTGTCATTTTTTTACTACATTTTGTCTTATTTTCATTCTATAAAACTGAATTTGTTCGGCTAAGAGTCATCCAGTAAATTTCAGTCACTGTTTAGAAAATCCAAATCAATCCAGAAATCAGATTTTTTTAACGTGAAGCTCAAGATGAACACCCGCTGATGCAAAACATTTCCAACATCCAGTGCAAATGTATCAGTAGCTATTATTTTTTGTGGTATTCGTGTGATTGGTCTGAGAGATTATTTTGATGTTAGAGAATATGATTTTTTCACACCATAAAGTTATCAAAGATATTGGTGGGACACCAGCTCAACATTTCAATATATACCTATTTAAAATTATCATGATTTCATGAAATATTGTTGGGGGGGGGGGGGGGCTTGAGCCAGTGAAAAGTTGCACCTGCAAATCATACTCATAAAATATATTTCTCTAATGTAGGCTACTATCAAAATATTCTCAATATTCAATAAATTAAAAGAAATGCATTTTCAATGTTTTATAGGTTTTGTCTGAAACATAAGACTGCTGAAATGTTTTGCTGGCATGAAGCACCCTGTTCCATGTGCAATAAAAAGTTTGCAGCTGTGTTAAAAAAATGTATCAATATTTGAAAATATCTCTTTAAGAACTTGTATATGGAGCAATATTAAATCATGTCTAATAATTCTATTTGTGCTCGCTTTATCTTTGCTCTCTTCATTTAATCCCCAGAAAACTGGAACCAGTTTTATTTGAACAGGTCATATAAAATGCATTTAAAATTATTGGTGGTGTGTTCAAATGGCCTGAATTTCTAGAATCCTGTACGTATATAGTGTGAGGTAAGTACGCCAGTAATAGGCTTCCTTTTTCAAGTTTTAAAAAATATATATCAAAAGTTATGAGAAAACTCTGTAGCTTTTTTTACCATATACCAAGCTATATTCTTTCAGTTGCCGTTCGGTGTCCAAGCTGGTTTTGAAAAAAAAAAACTAGGTGGAAAAAGGATGCCAATAATCAGTCAAAGCAAGACATTTCATTTTGCACTAAGAGTAATAATTTCATATTCTAAATAAAAAATTGATTGTGCTTTAAAGACGTTAAACAAATTGCACATGAAGTTGAAAGGGTGGCCTACTCTAGGGTCAATCATTTTCACATTATTCAAATTGTATGACATGTGACATTGTAATTAGGCCTACCAATCTTGCTGAAGTGATACCCTCCTCTGTGAACAATCTTAAATACATTTTGCTTTCAAACATACTATATCTTTTAAGAGAATTCTTTTCTATCTACATACAGATATTAAGACAAAAAAAAAATAATGAGACTAAATTCCTGCAGAAGCAACTTCTCGAATGCTTAAATATAAAAAAAATGAAGCTTAGAGAAAACAGAAAAAGCAAGAATTGGAAAAGAAAAGAATAAATAAAAAAATAAAACTCAAAATAAAAATGAAATAAATAATAAAAATTAAAAAAATAAAAGCTCTCTCAAAAATACATATAACTATATGCCTGTTTCAAGAAATAAAAGAAAAATAATTGCTCAAGGTTTTTGAGTTTGACAGGAAATAATAGGCGTTTTGTTCATGTACAAAATTATGTGTCTACATAATACGTCCAGATATTATTGCATTATTTCCCACAGTTGAAATCGAAAGAGCAGCACCTTGTTTATTCTGTGGATAAAAAATATCGCCTGTGAAAGAATACAAGAAAGTCAAATTTTCATTTTAAATTATACCAGAGACCTATTCCACTTATAATATTTTTCAGTGATGTTTCTTTTTACAATTTTGTCAAGCCTATTTCATATTTTTCATTGTTTTCATTCAATATCTGGGTGGCCATTTACTGCTATATGGACTGTAAATATTTTATTCATATAATTCTTAGCAGTCAAAATTTGATCTAATAACAATAACAGATGAGTTTGAATTATAATAAATTATTATACAAATAATTATTTCAAATATTAAAAATAACATTAAATATTTTGAACTGGCTCACTATTGTTACACTTACTTTTTGTAGCAGTAAGTTCTATTTTTTACGTTCAGAACACACAAGTGTTTCGTATAGTAGTATAGAAACTGAATTCTGAATGTAACTAGAACTTATGCATCAGAGTTTTTCAACTAGTGTGCTACGTGAGAATTGTAGTTATGCCATAAAAAATTTTTAAGGAAATTATCAGATTAATTTTTAAAAGAAGTCTGAAGCCGCAGATATTGATTATACAATATCTGAGTACTATATACCCATCCTCCGGGAACGCTTCGATATCTCTATGAGATGGAAAGCGGGGTGTGTCCTGTCTTCAAAGGTTAAAGTATCTGAGTACTTAAGTGCGAGGAATTTAATTCTTTTTTTCAAATTAGATGTATGTGTAAGACGGGAAACTGAGCAATTTTGAGAGAAAAAAAAGCAATAGTTTTTTTTTTTTAAATATTGGCCATGGTTCATTTCTGTTATTACTTAATGGAAGAATTTTCAAGAATTGCACAAAAAAAAGGCATATAGAAATACCTCTGTTCTCGTTATCATATTTACGGAAAGCAATCTTTTTTGCATTTCATTTGATACTATGGAACGCAGAAATCTATTACAAATAATAAGTCTTGCAAGAAGATATTTAAACCTATCCCTGCTCAAAATTCAACCTAGAAAAAGCAGACATTGTAAACTGTATTAACTTGGATTTAACATTAAATTAACAGCAGAATGAGTTTTTGAATTTGAATTTATTTTTTGTGACCGATTATAGTAAATAGTTATTTAAAACATATTTTGTGACAACCATAACAAAAAATTATTTTTCTATTTTATTTGAATTTAAGTGTGGCAGACACTTTAAGATTGACAGATCACAGGATGAAGAAAGGGCCGACTTCTCGAAATAGAAATGTGGCGACATGTTTTATATTGTAATAACAAATCATAGCTAACGTAATCGTAAACGTCAAACTACGTCGACAAATGTATGGCCTTTTTATATCGGTATCGGGTCAGATATAGTTCGACGTCGGATTCGCTACATCGAACTATACAGACAAATATATGCCATTTTTACGTAGAACGACATCGGTAAACGACGTCGAACGGTCTCGGGAGAGATATAGTTCGACGTCGGATTCGCTACATCGAACTATACAGACAAATATATGCCATTTTTACGTAGAACGACATCGGTAAACGACGTCGAACGGTCTCGGGAGAGATATAGTTCGACGTCGGATTCGCTACATCGAACTATACAGACAAATATATGCCATTTTTACGTAGAACGACATCGGTAAACGACGTCGAACGGTGTCGGGGTCAGATATAGTTCGACGTTGGATTTCGCCAGGTCGAACTATACAGACAAATATATGCCATTTTTACGTAGAACGACATCGGTAAACGACGTCGAACGGTATCGAAATCTCTACGTCGTTCTATATTGATGTGCTACTGGGGTTATGGTGAAAAGATTCGGGGCTTTAAATGATTTGAATGATTTCCTACTGCGATTGGAGTTTGGGAGGTCCTTACTTATCTGAAAACACGGTATTTAAAATTCTTTTCAAAAAAGAGGATTTCTTTTATCGATTCATAGATTGGGAGTGGAGAACTACGGCTCTGTGGGTACGTACACGTGGCTCTTCAGTAAAACTAAGAAAAGCATAATACAGTGTAGTTTACTAGCAAAAAAAAAGAAAAACTTTTTGTCTCGTGAATAAGTTTTGAGTTATTGTGAAAGACAGCTTTGAGGCTCCTTGGACTGAAAAGCTAGCTGACCCCAAGTGGCGTGTAATTCAGAGATCTCTATAAGTATTTTGTTGGGAAATGCAAAGGTGTTGTATTAGAGAAAATCTACCTTTATTCTCGTGTATTTCCCAGGGCACCTTTTTTTGACCACCAATGCGTCTGGTATTGGGTTCCATTGTGTGATAAATAAGGATTAAAAGTTTGTGGGATGTTTATATAGTCTAAACTCTGTCTTCTACTAACAGACATGCTACTAGTTATAAGCAATCTTCTTGAATAGATAATGTCCACAACATAGGCGTACGCAGAATTTTCTCGAGGGGGTTTTCAGATTTTTTTCCCTTCTGGGGAGGGGTTCTTACTTTTTTTCCTGCAAAATATCCTGCACTATAATCTTGGCTCACTCCCCCCCCCCCCCTGCGTACGCCAATGGTCCACACAATTCTGTAATGTGATTAGTTTAGGGATTATTTTTAAGCTTTACATTTCTCTAGTTTTCGTCATCTTGTCTTGATACATATTCTGTTTAAAACAGTAGGTCGTAAAATATTTTTTCACTCAGCCTCTTAAATCTTTATCGATTAATAAGTTTAATCCGATTTCTGCTGTCACAAAATGCCGTTGATGAGGACAATTGGCGAAGTTGGTTATGTCAAATAGCATAAGTAGCCAAAACTTTGCATCACGGGAAATTTACTGTGTGAAGAAAGACGAATCTTCTTTTCATACCCGTTCGCTTTGTTTGGTCGGAGAAGAGAGCGTTGAAATACTTTGCTTTCTACGAGTAATCCAGTCATTGTTGCGAAAGGTTCTACAATGTGCAGCAGAAGAATAGACGAAATAAATATGGGGGGAAAGAAATTTGTCTCGAAGAAGCTCTCCGAAATTCTAGGGTCCATAGATTTGCACCCCTCTGGTAGGTAAAGAGTTAACCAATATGACGTCTCATGAAATAAACAAATCTAGATTTAAAGAAACGTAGAAATGTATATTTTTTTTCCTTTTTTAAAGGGCGCTAGGTATTTCGATTCCCCTTTTTGAACTTCAAGTTATCCATCTGCCTATTTCAGCTTCCACAAATGCTTATTTAAAGCTGTGGAATTTCTTCGATGCAGTTTATGGGTCCATAATTAATTTTAACTCTATAATGTCCAGATCGCCCGAAGTCGGCCGAGTAGGTTAATGCCCATAACCGCCTCAAGTCGGCCCAGCTAGGGGGTATGGGTATGTTTTGGTGGGCTTTTGTCACCAACGGGGAAGAAGATGAAAGCTCTTGTCAGAGACGGGAACGGAAAAGACAACTGCAACGCTCTATCAATGGGATTTTAAAAACTGATGTACTAGAATGTTCCTTGAGAATGGACTAAGGGTACTCAATACATTTTACAAAGAGATAGTACTGTGAGGAAAGGGGTGTTTTCAGTATATAGACAAATTATCTCCCGAAAATCCATTGAAAAGAAAGGGTGAACGTCAATGCAAAAGATGGCATGCATGAATAGAAACTCATGGAGAAAGAGTGAGGAGAGGGAAAGTGGCCGAAATTTGGACGAGTCCACTTCGAACACAAAAAACTTGGTATTTTCACGACCCTCCCAGGTTTTCTATCTGGGTGTTAAAGAGTTAAAACAACTTCAACTATGAATTTATGCACTTGAATATTAACGGAGACATCAATTTTCATGCTTGAGAAGATATAAATGAAAAGTTGAAAGCAATGCTATTGCATGAATATCCAACTCAAAAAATAGTCCCGACTAATTACTTCGTATTTAATTTTTTTTTCTGGGCTTCGTATCTCTAAACGAACTCAATATTTAAAAACTTGAGAATTCAATACAATTTTTTAAATTATTGATGTGATGGAAAACCCCACTAAATTTCTGCATTTCTACAGTAAAATCGGCAATTTTAACACTGATTTCTATGAGGATCACCTTTTTCCTGACCCTCAAAGCGATGCTGATGATGATTATAACGTCTATTCAAAAAGCCTCATTACTGGGAGTATTGAAAATGTAGCAAACCATTATAAGGCATAAACTATTACACATACACTGACAGCGCTGAAGAAGTGACATACCATTAATAAAGGCATATCTGAAACGTATTGTTACGGAACCACGGTAACTAAAGTAAACTTTCTGAAAGTGATTGTTGAGACCCAAAAACCATTTTGTTGCCCGACAGTTTTTCACCCATTTGCCCAGGTCTGACAAAAGTAGCCTATTGTTTAAGTCGGGTCCCGTTTGGTACATATGCAAAATTTGGCGATGATCGATCTAAAATTGTAGATTTGCATAGAGAATATACACACACAAAATCAATTTTATATATAATGATATCCCCCAAATACTTCAGATCTCATGTGACCAAAGTATGATTATTTTGAATCAAACTAGTCCCCTCCCCATTATAAAACCCTTTTTACGGTGTTGATAAATATTTATTATCCAATAAAATATAAGAGAATTTATACTCAGTTGGATACATAATATAGTGACCGTCCATGCTTTGCAATGTTCTAGAAACTTGGGAATTCATTGTCGATTAAAATATTTTGATTTAAATGCACAATGACAGAATTTCATAAATTCTACGAAAAATGTTTTTCTTCCTATTATTTGAACTCTGATTTGTGAAAGTTAAAATGTTACTGGCTTGGATCTAATGTTTAGAGTTCAACCAGTCTTCCATATTGGTAACGTGTAATCCAGTATTAGAGAAAAATCCCTGTAGTTGAACCGAAAAATTTAAACATTTCAAAATTAAGTCTTTCTTCAAACCCAAACATAATATATACTAATAAGTAATACTAATTAGAATTAATCGTAAAATAAATTTGAAGTAATAATATCAAAAGTACTTACAGTAACTTTCTGCTTTTTCGGAGAAGACGGTGTATCGAAGAAGTCTGGTTGCACTTCGCTAAAATGTTCTTCGATTTCGTAGAAGTCGCACAACGCGTTCAGTTCGTCAAGAGGTATGCCAAAGTCCAGAAAATCTTCGTTAAGATCCGACATCTTTCAAGTGAGGAGAGTTCATCAAGCGGATGGGGTTTTTATTCACCTACGGGGGGGGGGGGGGAGAGAAGAAAGTTGGTGGGGCTGTTTCCCTCATAGTATCCAACAGGATAGGGGATCTTTACGTGAATAGAGGTCCTTCACGCGTAAAATAAAGTTTTCAAAATCTAACTTGTTTAAAAAGTTCGGATGAACATTCAAGTCCCTAGCAATACTCTTCCTGTTAATTTTAGCGAACGCCCGGTTGAAATATCGCACGAGTCGTATGTCAAAATATTGCCTTAAACAATCATGAGAACTCTGACCCGGGGCATCAAGATCACATCCATCAAACTGGAAGATGTCGTTGATACATTCCTCGAGCATGTCACTGAGTTTTTCGGCATATGCAATTTCAGGATCCGCGGTCTCTGAAAATGATCCGTTTTTCTTGATGCAATTATGCATGAAGTCGATGCACTTCACACGTCTTAAATACGACGAGCACTTTGCTGCCAGATAAGCTAACTTCATGAAACAATCGCGGTAGATTGTTATAAAGTTCTTAGCCGTATTGAATGTACCGTCTTCTTTTTTGTAAATCGGTTGAAACAACACCTTTTTTCCGTCTGACTTCACCAACAGATCTTAGCATACCACAAAAAAGAATACTTTTCGGGGTTCATTCGACATCATCTCCCGTAAGGTCAAATACGTAGGCGTCATCGATACCCCTTTCTTTGTAGGGATAAGGGATCCATCTCCACCAGATTCAAACATTCGTAAGTAAACTTTTAAAGTACTTTTGAAGATGACCACCGATAGGTGTACGCCATCACATACGGGAAACATGCTCACTTCGTTGGGTGCTATTTTCGGACGTTTGATCGAGTTGGTCTCATCTTCCTTCTGAACACGTTTTACGGCGTTCATAGTATCCTTGCTGGATGTTGTTTACATGGCAGATAACTAAAAATATAATGAAAAATATTTTATCGTCTATCTATAATTATTTAAAACGAAAAGAAAATAGAATATAAGAAATATTAAATTTTTACTTACACGAGAGTTCGTGAAGACGTGGAATTACTTCAGGAGCAGCAGATGAAGCAACTGAAAGTGAGGGTAGGACCTGTATAAATAGGTAGTTGACGTTATCCGCTTGCGGAAGAAAATGCGGTGATTTAATAATATGAGAATACTAGTGCGTTAGCAGGTGTTCGGACCGAAAGTAAAAGTGGCTTTTTGTCAGTGGTGAAAGTTTTCTTGGAAAAAAAGTATATGCTATATTCCTACAGGTTAACAGGTGTTCTATATCCAAAGGAAAGGTCAGCAAAAGTAGGTCGAGCAAGGTGCATCTTCTGAGAACGTCCCCCTTGGGAAAAAAGTATATCCTATATTAGCACAGGTTAACAGGTATTCAATATCGAAAGTAAAAGTAGGTCGAGCAAGGTGCACCTTCTTGAGAACGTCCCGCGGGTTAACAGGTGCATAACGATCTTCTCCGAAAGTGAAAGTAGGGAACAGGTGCGATTTTTTTGAGAACATCATATTGGCTATTCTTTTTAACGGATCAATTATAATTTTCGTATGAAAAAAAACCCTGTAGAATATATTCCCGAAGTTCAAGGACCCTATGAATAATCCCCCCCCCAAGAAGCACCTGAAGCGCATGCGTATATCGAACGCCTTTTGCGCCTTTTTCCGGTCCTAGCCTTGACTGTACCAAGTCCTTTGTTCCAGAACCCCCCTTTTCCCACTACTGCCACGCTCACTAGTGATGGACTTTCCGTCTGACCTCCAGGTCTTATCACTCTCCCCCCCCCCCCTTCCAATCTAACAATTTTTTATATTTCCAATCTAACAATTTTTTAGATTCCCAATCTAACAATTTTTTTCATCAATTTTTTTTATCATCATATATTTCATTTTCTTTATAGATCCGGCGGAAAATTGACTTTTCCCCTGTGTCATTCATGTGTTGAAACACGCTCGAGACAATGCCAACACAACGACGAGGAAAGATGTATTACATGCACCTGAGTGACTGAGGAGCTCAAGAAGGCTATCGAAAAGGGCTATGTGGTGAAAAAGATATACGAGGTATTTTTTTCTAACCCATAATTATTTTTTAATGCTTTCTACGATTGTTTTTGTTTTTTTAATTAGGATTGTTTTTTCTAGATCTATCATTTCGACGAATCTCAGGAGGGTCTTTTTGCTCCGTACATCGCCTTCCTCAAGATCAAACAAGAGTCCTCAGGATGGCCGTCAAACTGCGTAACAAAAGAGGAGAAATACTCGTACGTGAAGCAGTATGAACAGGTTGAAGGCATACAGTTGGAATCTGGAAACATACAAATCAATCCAGGTCGACGTCAGGTGGCGAAACTATGTCTGAATAGGTAATTATCATTTTTAACGATTGAAAATTTTTGTAAACCATGCTTTTTTATGATGAAATAATCATTTCTTTTTTTTTCCAGTTTCTGGGGTCGCTGGGGCATGCAGGAGAACAAGACTCAGCTATCATACGTGACAAAATCCTCCGATTTCTACAAGATGATGAACGATCCTTCTATTGAGGTAATTATTATGCATGCTACTGTTACATACTACTCTATTATTCATAAAATGTTATTTCATTTAATACTTGATTTTGTCAAACTAATATTTAAAATGATACCTGAGACCAAATTATTTATTTTTTTCAGGTCAAGGATTTGTATCTCCCCAGTGACAACATAGCTGCAATAGAATGGCGGTACAAATCGGATTTTATACCCCAGACTGACCAGACCAACGTTTTCCTGGCTGCCTTCACGACAACGTGGGCCCGTTTGAAGCTGTATTCCGAGATGGAAAAACTAGGCGATAACCTTCTATACTTTGACACAGATTCGTAAGTTTCTATATAAAAATATGATGATACACACATATTTTTTTTAATTTTTAGGTATCGTTTTTTATGGTTTTTTTTTTAAATTTTCAGAATCATCTATACTAGCAACGGGACCAACGATTCACCATTGGGCGATTTCTTGGGCCAATTTACGGACGAACTTGATGGTCGAACGATTACCGAATTTGTATCAGGTATTACAATGCAATAGCCGTTTATAATTATTTTTTATCACCAAAAATATTGTTTTTTCATTCAACAATCTCTTTTTTTTACATTGAAATGAAGTGTCATTAATTTTATTGCATCAGGTGGAGCCAAAAACTACGCCTATAGGAGGTCGGATGGAAAGACGTTCTGTAAAATTCGGGGTTTCACCCTAAACTTCAAAAACTCGCTAGAGTTAAACTATGATTCAATGAAAGCTCTAGTCCAGTCCATGGATTTCACCACAAAGGTCATCATTCGAGACAAGTACAAAATAACAAGGGAGGTGAAAAGAAGGCGGATACTGACCAGAGCGGAGGAGAAAAAGTACGGTCTAGTTTACGACAAGAGGGTTCTTCTGCCTGATTTCTCGACGCTACCCTACGGCTACTAATATGTATATTGTTATCTGAAACAGTAAAAACGTTGACATTGAAAACTTGTGTACGTGTGTTTTTGTGTGTATTTGTCTCTATTTTTGGTAGTTAATCTCCTACAAAAAATGGGAAAGAGGGAAAAATTAACGTCATCGCACCGAGACTGTGGGAATTGAGCGTTTTTCGGATCATTTAATAAATAACTTGTAAATATTTGTTCATAAAAGGTTCTAATCTGAGCCCCAGAGGGAAGCTGCATAATTTGTACACTAATGGAAAGCCCCATCAACAGAAGTAAAAGAAAAGCAACATTATCATCACTAAGAAAATTCCCCCACGAAGAGAAGGGGGGGGGGCGGAGAGTGATAAGACCTGGAGGTCAGACGAAGGTCCATCACTAGTGAGCGTGCCGAAAAATTACGCCAAAGCGCTGCCCATACTACTAACACCAGTCTGTCAGATCACTTATTTGCGTGAAATATACTGGAAGGGGGCGAGAACTTTCTAATAATAATTAATACTGAAAGTTGGAAAATTTTAAAAATTACGATTTTTTTGAAGTTTTTAATGCCCAAAATACCCAAGTTTTACAGATTATAGCCTCTGAAATTCACTAATTAACTTGAAACTATGTTGAAATAGGCATTTACGGCACGAAAATTTCAAAAAGGCATTTTTACCAGAAAGTTTGAAAATAATCAAAAATGGGCATTTTGCCTGAACTTCCGGGCATCATAAAAATGATTGGTATTACTTTAGCAACATCAGCAAATATGTTCCGGCGTCCCTGTGCATAAGCGAAAAAGGTGTATAAGTAAATAGTATTGATTTCTCAATACACCTCATGTAGAATGTTGTATATGTCTGACCGGGAGTGCAGAAAATCGTGTTATAACTGAGAGAAATGAAGTGTGTGTGAAGCGATAAGATTCTAAGATTCATAAGATTCCTAGATTTCTCTAAAGCCTTTGATAAAGTTCCCCACGATAAACTTCTCCTCAAACTCTCCCGCCTTGGCCTTAACGTTCAATTACTTAATTAGGAGCACCGTAAACAGTTTGTTCATTTTAATGATCATAACTCATCATCCGCCTCCGTAAAGTCTGGGACCCCTCAAGGATCGGTCCTCTCCCCGTTACTTTTCCTAATTTATATCAATGACCTTCCTCAATCCCTCAACTGCACCACTAGACTTTTTGCTGATGACTGTGTAATTTACCGTATCATTCACCATCAATCTGATCAAGAACTTCTCCAACATAACCTGGCTTCCATCGCCGACTGGTGTTCCCTATGGCAAATGCCAATGAATATCTCAAAAACGGTTCACATGAAAGCTACTCGTAAACTTCTTCCTCTTGAATACTCCTACTCTATCAATCATTTACCGTTATCCCAAGTTTCACATATCAAATACCTTGGTGTCATTATTTCAGCCGACCTACGTTGGAACAAACACATCGACTACATTTATCAGAAGTGTCTTAACAAACTTTTCTTCCTCCGCCGCAATCTTAAACACTCTACTCGGGATATCAGACTTCTCTGTTACCAAACTTATATATCCCCCGTCCTCTCCTACGCCGCTGAAATCTGGGACCCTTACACCTCCAGTAATACAGACAAACTTGAATCAATTCAAAATAAATCCGCCCGATTTGTTCACGACTGCTGGTCATCTTTCATTTCTGTGTCCGAACTTAAAAATGAACTTCATCTCCTCTCTACTCTTCGTCTCATTTCTCGATTAACATTGCTTTATAAAATTTTCCATGGTCAGTTCAACATGGATACTTCTGGTATCTTAGCCAAACCATCCTACATCTCTAGAAGACTCGACCATTCCCTTAAAATAAAACCTATTTTTGCTTCCACTGACTGCTTTAAATACAGCTTCTTTCCTCATACCATTGGTGAATGGAACAAACTCCCAAGCTCTATTGTTGAATCTCCCTCTAACACTAGTTTTTTATCCAACATCAAACAATATCTTTGTCATTCTCAATCGCGTCCTCTTGTATAGGCCCAAGGGCCAACAATATTGTATAAATAAATAAATAAATAAATAAATAAGTGAAAAATCACTGAAACAATTCAGAAATGGTATTTTTGAGTTACGCACGCTTCATGAGAATGGTGGTAAATGCCTCTACATGATTCTACATGATGTGAAACAGCAACGACTTCAAACTTTACTTATCGATCCCTACTGTAATTAAATATGAGTTGAGATTCCCACTCACATATCTCAAAACGAATAATTTTGAGTTGCCTTTTTGAACTGGGCCGTTGATATATGTGTGCAGGGCCGGCGGCATGATTACAAGGGCAGCATTTTTCATGACAGATTTATTATGACGATGTTTTTTCACTTTCGGAAATTTTTACACATCGAAATGATTTTGAAGGAAAAGCATGAGTGTGTGGATAAATAAGAGCAGGTAAATGAAACACTTTTCAGTGTTGAAATGCTCTATTCCAGTGGTTCTAAACCTTTTCAAGCCCACGGTCCGGTTTCATTCATTTTTGTGAGTTGAAGACCCGCTCAAACACGCGACCAACGGAAAATGAAACGGTAAATCACTCGCGGCCCGGTATGAATGATATCCGGGCCCTGCGGCTGAGAAACACTGCTCTATTCAACTTTGTTCTCTTCATCTCACCACACCTGGGGCTCGACCATCTACTTGTCGTTCATAACAACCTGTCCCTCGCTGAAGGACAATTCTGAAAGACAAGCTGAAGGACAAAAGTCTCAGCGATAATTCTGAGCGACCATTTTCCACTCGTTGAAGATTGTCGTTCAGACCACGTGATACGATAAGTACGCGAAAATGCTTCTTCGAGAGTAATTCATCTTCTGACCAATCAGCGCTATGTTAAGGAAATACAACAACTACTATGTTTTTTATTTTAATTGTTCTTCCTGCCGGTGGCAACAGAAACATTCTGTTTATTTACTTTCTGTCCCTTTCATGTGCTTTTTTCTTTTCCTATCGACATGAATGGTGCTCAAACAAAGCGATGCTCTAAAACTATCGCCGCTCAGTATGAGGCGATGGTAATTTTTTTAGAGAAGCACCATGGTTTAATCGACGGGAAGCTGTCCTCTGACCTGACAAGTCATGACAAAAATGCAACTTGGTCACGGCTGGCTACGAAATTAAATGCAATTCCCTATGGTCCTAGTAAAGATGGGAAGGATTGGAAAAAGGTGAGTACTTCTAAGTTTGTTGAATTTAACCTTGATAGGTTTAATAATTTTTTTAATTTATGAAATATAGTTAATTTATTAAATATGTTTCGTTTATAAAACCAAAAGTTTTGTTTCCTTCTGATAGAAAAATTGAAAAAACGAAAATATTGTATTTTTAATCACAAACTAAATTTTTTTATCAACATCTCTCGGAGGGAAAAAAAATCTGATGTAATTATTTGTTATGTGGTATATTTTATATAAACAATGGTAGAATGAAACATAAGTTAACAGCGGTCAAAATAAGCCTTTTTGAATCTGGTTTTGGGAAGGTTGAATTGATCAAGTGTGGCTTTTACGTATAGGATGATTATTTAAACATTTATTTTTTTTGTGTAGACATGGACTCACTACAAGAGCAGTGTGAAAAAAAAAGCTGCAGATATCCGGAAGGAGTCCTTGAGGACAGGTGGTGGGCCATCCCCATCAATGCGACTGTCGCATTTGGAAGAGAGAGTGGTCGCTATGATGGGCGACACTGTGATATATGGGGATGCAGAAATAAATCCCCCATTGCGATCTTCTTCTGCGGTGAGTATTTAATTTTAAAGTACAAAGTATACTTTTTTACTTTCTGGTCATCAGGACTGACTGGTGACTCAAGAGGGGTTCGCTGTTTCAATATGAATTTGTACAGTTCTGATGTTGACCTGATTGTGGGTAGGTTATTCATATGGGGGACCATAGCCAGAAATTTCTTTGGGATGGTGATCAAGTGACAGAATTTAACTATGCTAATTTATAAGAATCAGCCATTTTCTTTTATTTCGGGAGAGGATCAAACTCCTAGTACAGCATTTCTCTTGTTTCTGTGTCTGTAATGAAATAATTTCATATTTTTGTTATGTTTATTAGTGGCACCACTTGTTATTTTGTAGTTTACTGCTGGAGCATCCGCCACAGTGTCGGGATCTTCGATTGTTGAGCAGGAGCCTGTTGAGGTTTTAATCTCAGCTCCTGCTGAAGAATTTCAAGATTCTGATTGCTCCCACCTTTCCGAAGACATGTCTGCAGCCATTGAGTCGGGTAAGAAGATATAATCCTTCACTCAAAGGAATGAAATTCTGAGTTAACGGTGGCTACCACTGCATGGAAAAAGAATGTAATTTTATAGTAATTTAAATAAATCAAGGCAGAACTAGGTTAAAAAAGGACAAATATTTGTCAGTGAAAAATAAAGAATTTCCGGTGAAGCTTCAATTGAGCAAGCAATGTTTTTTTTTGTATGCCAGAGGAAAAGAACACTATATCCATTTCTATCAATGTCGGAATAATGATATTAATTTGCTTACTTTAATAACGTTAGATACAGAGGACGCATAAATCTTGGTTATAGTAGATCTCAAATAAATGGCAGAGGTATTCACTTCATGTTGTGTCACATTTTCTCATAGCCGAAGAGCTTCTTTACATTGTGCTCTCATGTAATTTCACTTTTGGGACATGGTGCCTATTACCTCTTGGCATACAGAAATGTTGCACGCATTTCCAATTGAGTTTTGGCCCCCCACCAGGTTTGAGACTGCCTTGCATTTTCAGAAACTGATGGCATTGGGTTGTATCATCATTATTGTATATAACTGTCTGAAAGTTTTATGCATAGTGGATATGATTATGAGGTATTATTTGTTAAATCTCCTTCACTTAAATACACATTTCAGATCCTGTTGATGTATCCTTAGCTGTTCCTACCCATCAAGAGGAAACAGCCTCAGCTGCATTGAACAGGACTCCACAAAGAAAAAAAGATGCGATGGAGGAGCTCATAAATGCACAGAAGGAAACTGCAATAGCTTTCAGAGATGTGGCCACTTCTATTAACAATCTTTCATCGCAATTATGCAATGTGTTTAAGGAGTTTATTGAAGTTTATAAGAAAAATTAAAATTGTGATTTTTTTTCTCCTTTTTATTGATTGAATTTGTATTGCTGTATTTCATTTAGATAGGTCACTTTTTAAAATGCTGATTAATCTCCCACAGGAGACTGGAGGATAATATGGTCCTGTTTAGTTAAATTCAACCATTTACAAATTCATAAAACGTATGCATCGGCCAATAGATATCAGGAAATGGTATAACAGATTGGAGAGTTTTGAAATTATCTGACATAGGGAAGGATAAAAATCACTAAAAATATTTTAATAAAAACTCTACTCTTTCTGATTTTTTTAAAACCAAAATCATTATAATGAGCAAATTAGTTTCATTATGTATTTATTATTCAGTTTCTTTTCTTAAAAAATGAGGTATTGCAAGAATTTAACTGCCAAGACAAGACATTGCAGCATAAAACATTTAACACACAATATTATGTTATATATTATTTGACACACAGCAATACTACATTCAAAAACGGAAAACATCGCAATAAAAAATTCACAAAGATAAACTTGGAAGGCACACGTAACATTTGTACACGCCCTTCTAATCAACAACAACAACCCCCCCCCCTTCCCATTTTTGACTGTATTCACAGAGATTGGAAAAACACACCCACAGTTCACTGGCAATAGTTGTCATCGTTACTGCTGAACATCCATTTTCTCCATGTTGAGATTCAGAAGTTCTATCTGAAATAATTAAAAAACATTATGTAATGATAGTTAAAAAGACTTTTTGCATAAAAGCATGCAAGTTACTAAAACCTGACATTCTGTCTGACAGAAATCGTTAAAAATATCCTGAAATTCAGTAAAGTAAAAACTTCTAAAAATAAAAATTTCTTCACAACATAGGTGTATAGTACTAGAACAAATTGTGATAGTTTGTATAAAGATATCACTTTTTCTGACTTATGTCATTGCATAGTGACCCAATGAACATTAATAGTGGAACACATTGTTAATGACTTAAGCCACACATGTGCCTTATTCATATTGCTCTGCAGAACTTCTAGCGAATTGGTACATGTTTGAATGTGGGTGTTCCGTTTTGTGAATCTAATGTGAAGCTTGTTTCTGTCTAATGCTTATTATACTTATTATTAGAGTGTTAACATGTGTGGCACCCATAAGTGTAAACTTATTGAAAATGTTGGGGGAGGGGTTCAGGCTCAAATAATGAAGCGTCATATAAATACAAAAACCGTGTAACTGGCACTTTTTCGAAAATTAACCCCCCTCCCTTTTTCATACGTTTTTTTTAAAAAATCTATTGTTTTGATTCAAAATTATTCTTGAGAAGAAATATTATACATTACTGTTACTATAGTCTCAACCAATCTTATGGTATTAATTTCAAGATTTAACAGAAAAAAAAGTGTTATTTAAACCTTATGTGTAAAACATCCTATACTTGTTTGTTTTGATTTCTATATCTAAGCAAAAAGTAGATGTATTGAGTTCCATTGTTGAAAGATTTTTTTTCTTAAAGAACTGGTAGTGTACATGTTTGCTATCAGCAGGGCTGAAATTGAGAGGGCAACTGCCCCAGGCAGCAAAATTTAAGAGGCAGCAATTTTAGGTGGGATCAGAGAATAGGGAGATTGGCTCGCATTCACCCCTCAAAGTTGGGAACCACAGAAACCAACTCTAGCCGACCACTACTGTGGTAATGGTGGGGCTTATCATAAATGAGTACATGTATAAGTTTTGAAGGGAAAAAAATGTAACTTAGCTTTTTCTGGAAGTTTCGACATCCTGTGAGGTCAACTGGAAACTGTCGCAATCGGCTAACCTCTGCTAGAATTTCCTGCAAAAAAAACAACAGTTTTAAGCCATAAATTATTCATATATGTGACATACATCTAACAATCAACAAATGTTAATGGCTGAAAAATATATAGTTACATTCACGGTGGGTTCTGTCTGGTGAACTTCAAATCGATGAGTCTTTGCCTCAACCTCTCAGCATTTGGTCTTGGACGTAGAGAAGAGTAGACAGTTCCTGAACAGGGAGGGTGTAGGTCATCAGCAGCATCCAGTGTCGCAGTAGGTATTTGAATTCGTTCGTCGATACAGATGTTGTGCAGCACTGCACAGGCATTTGCAATTTTTGAGGCCATGGTTGGTTTGTACTTCATGGTGCGGTGCTTACACAAACATCTGAATCTTGACTTCAGGACTCCGTTACATCTTTCTATGACAACTCTTGCTTTGGAGAGCCTCTTGTTGTATCTGAAATGCGCTGCGGTAGTTGGAGTTCCTACAGGTACCATCAGCCAAGGTTCAAGTGGGTACCCGCTATCACCTAATGAAAGTGAAGCAGTTAATGAATACTGCCAAATGAAATTTTAATGAAAACTGAAAAATATAGAATTTTTCATTTGAAAATTTCAGAAGTCTGAGAAAAGCAGAGAGTAATCGCCTACCTATGAGGTAACAAGATGGGTCTCCCCCTCTATACTCATTTTCGAGTAGTGTCCTCACACCGCTGTTTCTCCACACGAAAGAGTCATGCGTTGAACCAGAATATCGAGTGTCAATGTTGAGTATCCTCATGTCTGCATCACAGATCTATGAAAACATTGGAAAACAAAAAACATGTGATGTCAAAGATTCTTTGAATCACAAATATTCAAAATCAAAGAAGGATGATTATTGGCAAGAAGTTGAAATGATATATTTCTCACCAGTTGAGCGTTGATGGAATGAAACTGCTTCCTGTTGACATAGGAAGGCTCTGGATACTTCTTGTCAAACTTTGATGGTGCCACAATAGGAATGTGTGTACAATCGATGGCACCAATGACGCCTGGGAATTTAAGTTTTGCCAAAAAATTCTCTTGCAGGTCGACATATTGGGACATCTCGGGAAAGGACACATACTTATGTAGCATCAACGTATTGATGGCCTCAGTAACTGCATGGATAGAGTTACTCACAGACTGTTGGCACATCCCCAAACAAACGTCTTGGCTCAGACTTCTTTGGTAGGCACCAGTAGCATAAAAGCGTAGTGCACACAAAACCTGTGCAAAAGGTAACACAAACATGAGATAGTCGTTAAAGATATATTGTAAAACTATTATATTTGTAAAAACTTATGCTATGATAAAATGCTGTGAGAAACTTCTGTTAGAAACAATAGCTAACGCGCACATGTAAAATTTAAAACTGTTGCTTATTCGAACGAGCAACAGCAACCCCCCTAAAAACTTGAGAAACAATGACATGGAGTGTTGCTATCTTTCTATATCTTTTGACCCCCCCCCCCCTCTCCGAGAAAGAAATATGCACTTTTATTGTGCCTTCAATAACACCCAAATAACATTCACTTCCCTTAAATCTTTGTTTATACAGTGTCCTCCTGCTGGTGGTTGTAATGGAATGGTTGCTATTGAATGGGGGCATTATAATGAGCATCAACTATATACAGTTTTCTCACTCATCCCCATAGCGCAAAAGTACAAGGAAAAATAATACATAAAAGAGTATGGAAAAAAAATTGGTGATTTCTTAGCTGCCCTGCAAAATTTGGGAATCATAGGTCTGTGGTTGTCTCGAGAACAAGATGGGCCCATCTGCTCCCCATTCTGCAGTAGGACCCCTAGGCTTGTATCTTTGTCGAGCCCCTCCGAAAAAGGTGAATTTAGACTGTAAAAGAATGAAAAATGGTAGAAATCGTGCTGTGGGCCCTTCAGCCCCACCCTTGTGGGCACCACGCATGGGCCGACAGGCAGTTATATTCTTGAACCCCTAATTCACTGAAAGAACCTGCAGCACGCGCTAATGATTATCTTGAGGGCATGGGCAAATCAATCTCCGCCTATGCTTGAGGGAAACATAGAAATTTATAACACCAAATCTCACTCTTAGGAAGCCACTTATGCACGAGACCCTCTGACCGTGCCATAGGCGCGGAGATAAGACTTGGAAGTCAGGGTGTGGGCACGATGTCAATTCATATATACATTAGATTGTCGACTCCACCTTTGACGCTGGGGGGCAATGCCCCTCCTATCTCCGCCCATGGGCCGTGCCCGGATGGGAGCCCCCACATGCATTAAGACGGCACTGCACGGACTACATATTTTGTGCATGAGTTTTTTAAAATAATTTTATTTCGAAAGACTAGTGTTTTTTTAATGTAAAATCAAAATTGAAAACATCCTGAACATACAAATATATAGGCCCAAATAGGCTTAAGTTACGTTAAGCACGTTGATTCGTTTCCCATTCTTAATAAAAAAATATTCATTCAAAATGACTTGAAACACCGACAACGAATATTTGTTCGTTGATATTCTAAATATCATTATTTTAATTTAAACGTTAATTATTGCTTACCTTTCTCTCAACTGTCAGGGGTGTCTTCAGTTCCGACCTATGATCCAACATCGGACGCAATTCCTCGCACACTTTTCTTGTAGCATTTTTCGTCAACCTAAAAAGGTTCACGAATTCTTTATCCGACAGCTCAAATGCATCGGAGACATATCTGTTTCGAAATGGAGCGCGTGCAGGCATTTGAAAATCGTAAAAATCATTTAACAACACGTAAGTCGACGGCATCGCCATTGTTAAGCCTACTGAAATAATTGTCCTTCAGCTGAACGAGAGGTTCCCGGCTCTCGTTCACAATTGTCCCTCCCAGCGATCCGCATTTATCGTTCACGAAGAATATGGTCGCAAAAACTTCCCTTTTATCGCTCATAACGAGAAATCGCTGAGTGAACGATAAAATCGTTACCGGGGACAAGTAGATGGTCGAGCCCCTGCTTTCTTACACTTCCAAAAAGTGTCACCTATTTCAACATGTTACTGCAATTCAAATGTCATATATATGATAATGAGATATCACGAACAAATCCATGCTATGTTTTTTAATCGCAATTCTATCAATAGCCATAATACAAAAATATCATTTTTTTATCTATTTCATATCCTTAAAATCCCTTTAATCATATAATTTGTGTCCTGCCGTTAAAAAAGCATAATAAATCTCATTATAGCATAAAAAAGCGGAAATAAACATGGCCGCTCGCGCGTACATTTTTCGATGGTGAGAGCAACGGAGACAAATTAGTTAGAATTGGAAATTATTCATTCAGTATTAATTTATCAAGTTGTTCATTATAATGAATAATAATTCTCTGAATTACGTTCCTTAATTTACTAACATGATTCAGAGACAGCATTATCGTTTAAAATGTTATCTGTGCACATACTGATTGGAAAAAATTATTCATAGTGGTAAATCGTTATAAATTATTATACTCGGTACAAAGATAAATCACTCTACACAACGTTATTATTTTTTTTAATCTTGTATGGAAATGTCTTTATTCTAATCTTAAACTCATCTTAATATAAGAATATTATTTAACTGGTAAATCTCTCTATCGCGATGTTTTCAAGACATTTTGAAATTTGCTCAATATTTTTTTTACATCTCGTTCAAAATCGACATCAATATATATTTAAACGTCTCCAGATTTTCCCTTCTTAATTCGTTTAATAACATTGATATTTTGTAATATCAATTAAGTATTGCTACTTTCTGTGCAGTACACAGAAGTGTAATGCAGTAAACACCATTACACACACACACTATACTCTACGTGCACTCTAAGTACACTATAAAAAAATCGAAGTAAATTTCATTAATCAACAAATAAATTTTTTCTAATCCTTGAGTGCATTTTCTGATCGGAGTATAAAAAAGATGTCAACAATAGTGTAGATTTGGAGAGAGTTTTGAGTGTAGAGTGGTGGTACTTCATTTTCATGTGTGAAACAAGGAAACCAATTTTCTAATTAATGATGTAAATAAAAGGTTACTTGTTCTTGATTTTGACTTAATATCAAGACGGTAGATAAATGTGTTAAAAACATGGTAAGATATGATGATGATATTTTTGATAGTCGTTTTGGAAATTCATAACATCATTGAACTTCAATAGAAAATCCTTTTTTAAACGTAATAATTTAGAAAATTTCCCCGTGCCAGTATCATGTGCGTGCATAGCCTACCTTTTTCTCAAATATTTGATGAAAATAAAAAGAATCCGGATGAATTTAAAAAAAATGCAGCTTAGAAAATTAGGAACAACCAACACACACAAATAAATAAAATAATAATAACGCACGTGCTGCAGCACTCGTTGATAGTGATGATGATTATCAGCAGCGGGGAAAATTATCCGATTGGTCCATCCCTTTCGGAGCTAACGCAACTCTCGGACCAGGGAGTTTTTCGTATAATAGATAACGACATACCGCGGGTTGCTGAGAAAAATCAAGTTTTTGACGATGGTCGCTGAGATTTGCGTTATAAGGCTCGTTGAGAATTTGCGTTAAGGGCGTGACGTCACTAACGACCTCGTTGTATAACGACGTGAGCGTAAGACGCCTTCATATACGAGCGGAACCATCAGGCATTCTGGTCCTCGCCGAAGGGTTGCTGCACGAAATCGTCGCTTCGGAAATGACCGCCAAACAGAGGGGAAAAAAATCGCGTCGGTAAATCTGGCATAGCAACCTAACAGAATTCCCCGCGCGCTAAAAATGCTTGGCAAATGAGTATGGAAAATTCAATTTGTGGGAGAAACGAGGAATTTCAAGGAACGGATTTACTATGGGAAATAAACCACGTTTCACGAAATTATGATTAATCACGAAATTATTGGTAAACAACAGGTTGAATTCGTAACAGTTCGTGTGATGACGATCAAGTAATTAATCTTAAACACAAAAGTATATAGCAAAAAAAAAAAAAATCTTCACTATTTTTTCAGGTTTTTAGTGAAAATAAAATATTCCTATATATCCCTTACCCCGATCCTTAATTTCAGGATAAAAGTGGCATACAAAAATATTTATAGTCAATTTAGATTACATTAAGAAAATTTCTTCTGGATATTGAATGATTGTGTGAAGTTAAGGATTTGATAAACTACTGCCTCTAGATATTGGAAATTTAGTAAAAAAATTCTTAAAGATTTTAGGAGCATTTATTTTATCAGAATTTTCTTCAGTAAATTACAAATTCTGAATAGCTCACACAGGTTCAATAATGTAAATTGACGAGCTCAATGAGTGAATAAATTTATTTATTAAAAAAATATTCAAACATAATGTACATAACTGATGAAAGCAAGATTTTACAAATATCATTCACAATTTCACATATTTTTCTACACTAAGTAATTAATTACTACGCTGCTTTAGAGTACCAGTAAACTTTGGGAATTACAAAAAAAATATGCTTAAATAATAGAAATATGGTTCTTTTCTTGAAACTGCGTGACCCAACAGCAATTAATCTGGAAAAAATATATATATATATTCAAAAGCAATACTTTAAGAGAGCCAAGATAAAAACTCTACTGAAAATTGAAAATTACAATTATGGCAAAAAATAGTCTACGCGTACATGGTAAATACCCATATTTCGTTATCTGTGACCCTAGTAATAGGTCAATACAGGGGCGCCACAAAATAATTTGTCCCCCGGGCAAGCCAGAATTTTGGTACCCCCTTGCATGTAGAAACAGTTAAAGGATGAATTCTGCACCCCTTCTGGTCCAGCGCCTGGGGCACCAGACCCACATGCCCCCCCCCCGGTTGCAGCCATGGGCCAATAATAAGCTAATCTTAAAATCCTAATAAATGTATAAAAACATCACATTAGGATAGATAATCACCAATAAAATACACACATTGATTCCTTTTAATAAATATATTTGTCTGTAGCTAGTATCCTCCGAACCAAGTTTTCTCTCCTCATCTAAAAAGTAAACAAATAAGCAATGACGAGTAAAAATGAAACACAAACTTTTCTTAAAAATATAAAAGACACTGAGGCTCTATAACATTATTAGTGTAAGTGCATAATGTAATTTTTTCTGACACCACACAGTAATTCATTGTGTACAATAGATAGATGCCGATACGTATAGCAAACTATTTTCAGAATTTTACCATTACTCATCCAATAATTTAAAAGAATAATATAGAAATTGCAGGTGACTAAAAGATGAAAAAGACAAATATTTAAGATACCAAAAAAAAAACGAGAAAGACATATTTATGTAAAGATATTCAGATAAATTTCACTTAGTTTTAGAATCTTTCAAATTTCTCGTATTCAGAGGAATGAATGTGTGAAATGATGTTGGCAGAGTGATAAATAGTTACACCTGCGCACTCACTAAAGTGGGGGAGCCTATTTTATAACTTCAGTACCTAGATTGAGTATATATATATATATATATATAGCTTAGTTACTATATAGCAGGTATTATATTTCTTAAGATAGTTCACTAGACCCAATAATTAAGAATCTGTCTTTCATTATATATTGGTCATATCAGCAGAATATGACAAAAATAAAAAAATAAAAGTTATCCATATATAAGTCTACCAAACAATCCAAAAACGAATTCTAAGGAACACCTCCTTCTTGGCTAATAAATGAAATATAGTCAGCAATGAGGTTTGTTAAAAATTCATGATGGAAAAAAATTTAATTTAACCATGTTGAGGGACAGGGAAATCCAACAAGGCATTTTACCTGTTTCAGCAATTAACTTGCTATTTATGCTTCACACTCGTAACATGTCCCATATATGTACTTTGGTATTTAATTTCTAATTTGGACAAGCAAAAAGGATAAGTCCAGTGGCAAATTTCTGGTGCTCACTCACTAACAAAACAGTGTAGATTTGAACCTTCCGCTTACGAAATTGCCTAGATGTGTATTGAGTGAGCTGTGTAATATAGAGATTTTCTATGAATTTGTGAAAAAGAGCTTGAGATGGACGATCTGACTGAAATCTGCAATCCCTATAAAACACTCCCTACTAATCCCTGCCATTCACAATACTTGCTCATGAGTCTTTTTCTTCATTTAGTTAAAGGAAAAAACAGTTACTTGTAGCAGGACTTGACAAATCCCACCAGGGCGCCATGGCGATGAAATGCCATTACAGATTTTATAAAGTAAATCATGTGATAAGTAAATTTGAGTCTTTTAATTTCAAGGCAGCATGTGTCTCTTAAAGTAGGAAAAAGATATAGAAAGTTGAAAAAAAAAACATTACCATTTTATTTGAGATTAAGATCACCCTTGGCTCCTAAGAAGTTTGACTGGCATTAATTTTTTTTCCCTCTTGATTTGTCAAACCCTGACTTACATTTTTTTTGTTTGTTTACATTTTATATTTCGTATATCATTGAATCTATTGTGTACTTTTGTTTTACACATTACCAGTTTATTATTACTTCCATAATTTTTTTCATGCATGGTTATTTGTTTCTTGTTCAACGAAATGATCCTTTTATTAATCAAATTAGCAGTACATCTAAATGGTATGAACAGAGTTTTTGGAACATAACCAAGGTTGTGTGATGATAAAGGAAAAATATCAATGGAGATGTATTCCACATACTAGAAAGATAGGATGCAACAGTTCATATCTTTATCTTTAGTATATATTATCAGTGTGCTTACAATCTGGTCAATGAACTTAAAACCATTTTCATGAAATGGGGAAAATTCCACAGATGAATAAATAATTATAATAATACCACTTAAAACAATGGTGGCAGCACAAAATTTATATTGACGTGCAGTGTTTTGTGTGATTTGTTGTGAATTTGTGTATTGTGATAACGGACATCAGAAATAAGTGTATAGGTAGTGAATGAAAAAAAAAACTGATTTTCAAAAAGGTTTTTCTTGCTATCATTATAACGTGTTTCGCAATTGCATATCTATGCAATGAGATATGGTGGTGACAGTTGACGAAACTTCGTCTACTGAAAATTATGCACACATTGTTGAGCTTAATGCTCATTTAAAAAAGTAATTGTTACGCGTATTTTGTATCACACTTACCAGAAAATCTGTTCATGCCAATGCCAATGTAAAAAAATATTAACATTTATAATGCGTTTTGACGGTTATAATGTCAATTTCTATTTTTTTTATCTTTCTCATAGTAATTGCTAATTTGCCTCAAATATTACTCTCAGAACATATTAAATAGATAACAGACTGCAAAATAAATTCAATTGAATTTTTACCTCATCAGTTTTTTAATGTATGGCTTTTTTTAATTTGCTGAGCATCAAGTGTTTGAAGCGACAGGCTTTTCAAAGCATTAAAGGGATAAATAAAAGTAAGATAGCAATATAAAAAAACAGTACGTTATTGAACATTGAAGTTATTTTCATGTGTCTGTATGGTGTTGGGTCTGAGAAAAAAATTTCAACATTTCTGCTTCACAATACTTAAATGCGTTTTTCTCAAATTGATTACTGGCGAATGATTTGACATTGTTATGCAATTTTTCACACTTACTAAGCTATTATAGGGATATAGATAGAATTTTTGAGATTCATTGAAAATTTTAAAAATGTTTAAATTTAAGAAAAATTAAAAAAATGTCTAAATTTAAGAAAAATTAAAAAAATGTCTAAAATTAAAAAAAATAGAGATTTTAAATTCCGAATTTGAAAAAATTACTTTCCATCATACTTTCTTGAAACCCCAAAGAAATTGGAATGTATTATTCTTGAGAAAGAAGAAAAAACCAGTTTTTGCATGGGCAAAATTTAATCCATGAGGTATTTGTTTCAAAACTCATGCATGTAGTGCGAGTGAAAAAATTTTAAAATAGTAAGATTAAATTAATTCTTTGTAATTAATTTGCAAAGTAGTCACTGCATGTGCCTTGCAGGAAAGAGAGAGTGCTCACCAGTCCAGTAACACAAACTAATGATACCAATCACAATTTTGTAGTCTGTTAAAAGAATTATGGGGGACAGAAAATGAAATCAATAGAAATACGACGTCTATCACATTAATTTTTAATCCCATTAAATTTGATTTTCAGTGAAGATACAATTTTAGCTAATTACTCCCAATCTGCAAGCGATAAGTCGCCAAACCAGCAGAGCTCACTACAGCAAGCAAGGATGATTGAAGAACCGATTTCCAACTGATTTGAAATCACCTTGTTCTCTTAGTTGAAAATGCCAAAATTAAAACATTTCTATTTTCCACAGAAATATCACATGAAATTTTGCCTCAAAACATAACAAAATAAGTTAAAATTCACTATAACAGTAATTCGTCGTAGTAGCGATAAATCGCCAAACTGAGAGCCGAGAAAATTAGCATTCCACGATAAATTCATAAATAATTTGAATTTAAATTAGTTCTCTTGGTCAAAATTATGTACCTATGCATCCTTTCTCTTAAATCAAACGGAACAAAAAACCGGGAAAATGATTGAAAATCACCATAACTTTTATATCTAAACACAACACGTGAGCAATGGCGCCAAATATCGTCTGCTACCTCCAAACGATTTATTTTTTCATATAGTTCTCATTTAAAATCATTATCACAAATACGATTTTGAAAAAATAAAATTCACACAGAATAATTAAATTCAACTCACTTCACACAGGCGAGCTCCGTTTCCTGATATGAAATCGTCTCTCCTGGAGTTCACGATCCACTTCTCGCGTCGTTCTTTTTCCGCCGGAAATCTACACATTCTAAAACCTTTTTTGTCGGAATTGGAACACTTTGGAGCCGAACAACAAGGCATTTCTGAAGTTATTTCACGAAAAAAATCGATAAAAACAACTAAAAACACAATAAATTTAACTAATATATAGAAGCGTTGAAAGGACCCTACAATGCGATGATAGTAAGCAGTGCTACAAAAAGGACCAGAATGCCGCATGCGCCAGCCTGTGTATTAAGGAGTTCTACGTGAGCGTAATAGACCCCCAGAGGACTCCGCAGCCAATCAGATGCGAAGCAGTGGCGTAGCTGAAGAAACATCGCCTTTTCTAGCTTTCTTCACAGCAGAAAGCACTAAAATAATAATCGTACTAAAAAATTGGGGTTGTGCCGGCATTTCACCTGCGAAAATTAAGTTTAAATTTAAACAAGGACCAGGACCTTTAATCTTACCCGACTTTGACGAAAAAAAAACCTTTCCGAATACACATGCACTTTTAACTTACACATACTCCCTTGTCTTTCTCTTCATACGTAGTCTCCGTGGCTACAGTTTGTAAGCCCGCAGTTGGCTTGAAAGAGCCAGGCCCGGGAAAATAAATTTCATTCTGGTCTGGTCACTAGACATGAACTTTGGTTTTATTTTTTCCCTCATAAATATTAGATGGCAGCAGCTGTTCCATAATTGGTTTAACTTTTTCTGATATTTTCCAGTTTGTCGATAGATGACACTGAAAATGGCAATGGATTATTCAAACTAAAAAAGCTTCGGTCACAGCCGTTCATGTTTACAATCTGCAAATTTATTGACTTCCAGCGGTGTTATTTGAAACGGCTGAGAAGCGTTAAAAGCACTCGCGTGTCGGTATTTTCCGCACAACTAATGCCTCGTGGCTGAGCGCGATGGAAGCGCCGTTGCTTCAAGATGATCAAGTGAAGAGGAACAGAACGAAGAAGAATAAGCAGCAGCGATCATCATCGTCGTCGCCGCCCAACAACATCTACCAGTTGCACGACGCCTTGATCGAGCTCTTCCTGTCGAAATGCGACTCGGCCATCACCGCCAGCGAGTTCCCCGACGACACCAGGATGGTTCTGAAGAAGAAGCTCACCGTCATCTTCATGGTGACTTACATGCAGCCACCTGGTGGCGATGTCCGAGACGTCAACGTCTTACGTCCCAACGTGTCCATCGAAAGCTTCTTGAGGGATCTGTCGAAGGATGGTTCCGCCGATTTGGAGAGCTGCATGAACGAGATGCCGCATTGCGACGAATCCGTCTACGAACAGTTCGAATCCTGCGTTAAATTTTTGATAGCTTTATCGTCTCTGAAGTTCCCCGAACATGTCTCTAGTTGTTTCAAAACCGGTAGAGATGCGGAGCGCGAGAGTAATTTGAGTAGCCTCCTCCCAGATGCGACTTGCGACCAGTTCTCCTATTACTCAAACAACGATTTCCAAAAAGTCTTCTTTTTGTCCGACCCGGCATTCGAAAACATTCAGAATCTTTTCGAGATTGATCCGAGTGGTGGCATCGGTATATCTCCGTATGGTGTCTCGTTAGACTTTGAAGTGTCCAGGACTGAGAGGTTGAGCTCAGAGATTCTCAAGAGACATGATCTGTCTCAAGCAACTGGGTCCTTGGTACCTTTGCCGAAGATCCCCTCGGGACTGACGATGAGCGTACAGAGTTCAGTTTCTCCTCCTTCGAGATTCAGTGAATCTTATTATTCAAAGTCTAGTTTTGACAGAAGCACGGTAAATCAATTGTCTATGTCTTACGTTACCTCTGAGGATTTTTTATTTTCGGCTTCAGGTTACAGCGAAGCACTCTCTCCGATGGAGACCAAATTTGGACCTCGCTCTTGGGAAAACAGAGGAAGTGTGCCGATCAAAGAAAATTATCATTACTTTACTGAAAGTGGTGGTGAGGTATTCAATTTCGCTTTCAATAAAGACTGCCGGCTTTCTCACGAAGACGCTAACAAATCCATCAATAGTCTCATGATATCTGCTCATGATGCAAGATGTTTGATGAGATGCATCCCCAGTGAAACGTTTGATATCATCAAGCATAGTGAATGCTCCAAATTCAAATTGAAGAAAAATGTTTTTGGGATAACCAAGAAAAGTTTTGAGCAGGCTATTTCCCAGATTTCGGAGGTAGCTAATCTATATGGTAGGCTGCGTGGTTTCACTGAACGCTCACCAGGACGGAATGAATGTAGGGAATGCATTGGAGACATGCTGAGAAAGGGAATTTCTGATTATCTGCTTTGTTTTGAATATTGCATCGAAGAGATAAATATATCTGATATTCAGGCGATTCATTGTATCGATAATGTGTTCATGCATGTTGCAGAGAATATAAAATCCATGGGATTAATCTGTGGATTCTCTATAAGTGGTATTTATCACAAGCAACTTCCTTTTGGACCACATCTGATCTCTCATCTGTATAATGTTGCGGAAGAATGTTTTTATGGTGATTATAGTATTGGTTTAATATTCAGTGTTTGCCTTTTGATCAAGTACGCATTCAAGCCTTATTTTACTTTTCTAGAAAATTGGGTTTACGAGGGCAAAGTTGATCATAATTCAGAAGAGTTTCATTTACAAATTGACGAGAGTTTCATTAACGACAAAAGCGATATGTATTGGACAAAGTGTTACAAATCCAATACTGGTCGTGTTGATGACATATTCCCAGTGTTTCTACAATCAATGTCTTCAGATATATTTATTTGTGGGAAATCGTTCAATCTTTTAAAGCGATGCTGTCCGCAACATCCATTATTTAATGTTCTGAGTGAAATTCCTCATTTCGAACTTGGATTTTGTGAAGAAGACATCCACATAATTCATAGAAGAAATTGTGATGGCTTGATTGAATGGATAAAGAATATGATGGATAGCCCTTTGATGACATCTGATGAAGAGGACGTGAATCCAGAGGCTCGAATTGAATCTTTCAGCAATTTACAAACATTGTTACTTCAGCAGCAAACACTGTTGAGAAACTTGGAAATTTCATCAGAAGATGTCGAGGAATCAAATGGAAAGCTAATAGAGAATGAGAAAATACATTCCGAATTCATGAGTTGTAGAAATGTAAATGTTGGTCCATTACCACCTATACTTGCCACAACAAATCTAGATGAACAGTTGAATGGAATGGCTGTTGACAGCCTCATAACGGCAGTGATCAGAAAATTGGTTAAATCTTCCGCCAATATGAAGGACGAGAAAATAAAATCAGTTATCAACTTCTTGCAAGGGAAACCCATGTCCAGTATAGTGAATGACTGCATATTCCCACTGCTTGTAACTCACATAAAATTGGTCAATAAGTGTACTCTTCGATATTTCTTTGTAGATCTGGGTATATGTAAACATTTCGAAGCTCTGACAAACTTTTATTTCCTTCGTGATGGTGAGTTTGGTGGCGGATTAAGTAGAAGATTGCTGGACAACATACAGAAATATGGAAACGCTAACAATCTACTGAACCATGTTCAGTTATATGTTATTCTGCATCTCGCCCTGGGCGATTCAATAAAAACATATTCAACATATGATGAGTTGTTGAAACTGTGTCCCATTCACATATCCGAAAGTGCTGTGCAACACAAATTCGATATTCTGAAGTATGTCAGGTTAGATTACGAAGTCAATTGGCCGTGTAACATCGTTATAAATGAAAGGAGCATCTCGACCTACAACACGGTGTTCACGTTTTTGCTTCAACTTGAATACTCATTTTTACGGTTATCTGATGCTTGGTTATATATGAAAAAGTATGACGATAATAACGAATACTCACTCGTTAGCGAATGCCCCCACTATAGGAAACTGCAGCTGTGTCGGCACGTTATGCACCATTTCATATACTGCCTACAAACACATGTAAATCATGAGATCAACGAAATATTATGGAAGAGGCTACAGAACGATGTGAAAGAAAAAATCCAGAATTTGGAAGAGCTCTGCCTGACCCACAAGAAATACGTTCGGAAAAGTGCGGAAATATGCATGCTCAACAGGAGAAGTGTTACCACTCCTCCTGTTGTAACAGCTATTCTGAGATACGTTTGTAATTTCTGCGACCTACTGATGGAAAGTGAATGGCATCAGAATGCGGAAAGTGGTGAGATGGAACATGCGGCATTCAATAAAATGGTAGAAGAATATTACCAGTTCATGAACGTTTCGAAAATATTGTATAAAGTCAGTAGGCAATTATTTTACGAAAGGAATTTGACTCATGTTGAAAGTTTTATGGTACTGGTGAACTATAACTACTACTTTCACGGTAGATGTGCTTCGACACATTAGTTAGTTTTTTTTGTGTGTTGCCTGCTAGTGATTACTTTGTTGAGGCTATTTTTCAAAATGTAATGTATAATCGGCAGCTTTTTCATTTGGTGTATAGGAAGAAAAACCACACATACACAAATCTCTCAATTCATTTTTTTTCTTGAGTTTATTCTTTTATAGGTTAATGTGGAGCATTGGGGTGCAGGATGACAACAACTTTTTTTCAATTGATTGCCAAACATTCGGGACAAAGGGAGAAATATCCCTTGACATCATTGATCCAGGTTACCAAATAAAATCTTTTAATTTGGCTTGCACTCGATGCTTCACATTATCATTTTCAATGTTTAAAACTAAAATTTATTAATAGTTCTTAAGAAAAACTATAAAAAAAATCGGAGGGGAGGGAAATGTTTTGACTCCTCTCTCCTGAATTTTTGTCGAGTGACTATCACAGCAGTAAAAAAGTTTTTTAGAAGCAACTCAAGGTAGAGCTCCTTAACCCAGGTAGTGAAAATTCTGTTCGTAACTGGCGTCGTGGGCAGGAAGTATTAATGCATTTTAAAAATCAACAAAAAGTCTTCATAAAAAAGCAATGACTTTTTTACATGCCTTCATTCATCCGTCAATTAGTTCACTAAATAATTTTTCAAAATTTTTTAATTATTTTCCCAAGAATTTTCTTTTATTGAGACACACATTCGAAAAAAATGGAGGGATATATGACTTTTGAAGTTTTTTTAAATTACATATTAAATTTTTGTGATATTTTTCTATTTTCATGATAAAAAAACTGAACAGATATGATTGAAAAAATTTACTCTGAAAATGAAATTTACAAATTAAAATAATGTCTAGTATATTTTCACAAGCACCAATATTAGTCTTATTCAAAGTCGGGAACACAGTACTTGTAAACAACACTATCCTCATGCTCACCTCTGATATCTGATGTTTCACCATGAATTTAAAACTGTTATCAAGAAAACTGCCGCTCTTCCAAGACAACATTTCTATCTCAACGCTCTGGCTGCCAGGCAAAAAATGCCTTATGCAAACAGTGAGGTGCGGTCATTTTGACCCCACACAAACTTTGATAGATGAAATAATGGAAAGAAAAAATAGAACAACCTCATAAATTTGCCAAGAACGTGTAAACAACCTGCTTGAAAGGTACTGATAACAGGATGCATTTCTTTCTCAAGGGCTTGGCATGTTGAGCAACACATGGGTTCAAAATGACCCCACCACGTTTGAGGGTTATACCAGGGCTGGACAAATCGCAAAAAAAATCTAGGAGCGAGAACAATTTTTTAGGCGCACAAAAATTTTTACTTGGAGAAACAGCTAAAATAATGCATATTTTGACCTTTCAGGACATAGTGACCATATCTTTCATGTTGACAGATATGCTGCTAACATTTTGTGCTGTTTCAGTCTGCAATTTTGTAACTACGCAAGAAAAATTTTTAGGTGCAAATACCAATTTTTTAGTCGCCATGGGATTTGTCTAGCCTTACCTTAAACTACCAGATCGACTCATCACCATCTTCGAGCAAAAGTGTGACATCAGTATTACTGATGTACCCAATCACTGTTCCCTATTCTGCTTTACTTTTCAATGATTTTTCAGTCATCACTTGGAACATTTTTTTTGCTCAAAGATAGAGTCAGGCACAGCAGGGAAAATGAATGAGTTCATCACTTTATTCAATTTTCTCGTATAGGAAAATTCTATATTGCCTCCCAAACCCTTATCCTACATGGAAAATATTTTTTCTTTTTCCATCTTTCAAGGCAACCAGGATATAGTCATTTACTTTTAATTTTCTCTAATCAAGTCTTTCATTCTGAAGCAATTTTTATCTCTTGAAGATTAACCATCAGCTTCAAATTCTTCTGAACTAGAAGAACGACCGCGATTGCCTTTTTATTTTTCCGCTCGTTAATGTTCCTGTTGTTTTAAAATCAGCTTCTTGCGTTTACTTTTGAATTTGTTTTGCTGCAAGTGTTCTTTGTATGGAGTGTTTATTAGCCCCATAACATCTTGTTACTTTTTGTGGCTTTCAAAAGGAGCCTGAGACAGCAATAAAACAATTTGAAGCGATTCCCCTGGGCTTCTGCTCTTATCCTATTATATAATTGTAATATTCACACCCCATGCTCCACTGGTGGCTGAGCCAATCTGGTGCTTTCCTCGGCTTCAAATTACTGGTTTATGCTAGAGGCATACTTCCAATTAGAAAGTATCAAAACAATGTGCAGACCTCAGATACATCATTTATATTTGCAATGGTTTGTATAGTTATTAATAGAGCCTAGATTATCTACACTAAAAAAATTGCTTAATATGCACTTAAAAAACCCAAAATCTGCACTAAAAATTCTGAAAAAGTTAAAAATTCCAAAATATGTATCAAAAAAGAAAATATGCATTAAAAAAAATCACCATGGATAAAAAAAAGCAGATATTTTTTTAAAATGCGTATTTTCTATTTCTGAGTGCATATTCATTTATAAAAAATAACAAATATGTATATATCCCCACATATGAATAAACTGCATATGCAAATAACACATATTTTTTGTTTAGACATTTTTAATTTCTAGTTTATTGTATCTGCTGAATAATGAAAAAAAATTTCAACACTATTTCTGTGCTCAGATGGCAAAATGTCATGTCACTTTTCCCAAAAAATTAAGTTGTTTGCATTCCGGAGTCTCATTCACCAAAGTTTTGGAACGTGGCAAAATTTTGTCTTTCTCTTAGTTTATGAGAAAACAATGGAGACAAATTGTAATAAATCGAAAAGCAACAGTATCGTATTTTGACAAAATATTTTGTTCACAAACTTGCCATAGTGAAATTTTGAAAAAGTGACATAATTTGTCATCTGAGCACAGATTTCTAAAAAAAATGTCAACACTTTTGATATATTTCTAGAAATAGCGTCACAATAAAACTGTTGATAATTGAAAAATACAGTATTACAAACATCCCTAGTAACTCACTAAATCCCACTTGTGGGAAAAGAAACCGATACGTTATAAAAATATGAACAATACTTATTTGCAAAATTATAAGAAAGTGAGCTTAAATAAACCTTACAAAAATATGCACTTATTCTAAAAATTCTTTGATTTTGTTTAAAAAAATGTCAAAATACGTAAATGCATACAAGCCGTGCTTTAGTTATTAAAATTAAAAAAAAAAGTAATATTTTATTTGGTCGCCCTGTCTTAAAAACCAATTTGAAAGTTGTTGTCGTGGCTCCTGAGCCCAAAAAAATCTCGTTTCTAATTGCATCGTATACTCACTGAGATATTTCAATTCAAAAATTGCTGAAAATGAAGGAAAGAACTACATAAACCAATAGACAAGCTCATTAGGCTGTTCTTTCCAGTGATTTATTGAATTTGATTATCTCGGTGAATATTCCACTTGGAAACATGGAATTTTTTTTATTGGGCTCCTGAGAGACAAAGCAACAACTTCCTAATCGGTTTTTTAGAACAGGACTACCAAATAGAAAGTTAATTTTCTTTTATTTTGATAACTATACAACCCATTGTAATATGAATGTCATATCTGAGGTTTACAAATTATTTGGGTGCTTTTTTCTAATTGGAAATATGTTTCTAGGATCAACGGTTCGCCAGTATTTTGCAGCCAAGGGACTTGAGTAATCACCTTGCTGTTTAATACAGGGATACCTCAGCTTACGAATTTTTCAGATAATGAAGATTTTTTTTCGAAGTTTTCCTGCGTCTGCTCATGGATACAGTTAGACAAACAAGCATTTTAATTGATATTGATTGAGCTATATTTTCGCATCACAAGCTTAATTTTTTTTTCAATCAAAATTAATCCCATGGGGCAATTGACACTCAAGCCAGATTAATTTATTCCCACCTCTGAATAACTTTTTAAACACACCTCTTTGTTTTTCAAAAAGATTTTGCGTCATTTCACGTTAAATGAATGCTTAAGCTGATAGAAAGTGCATTTAAAAATAAAAGCCTTAGACTTGACTGATTCAATGTGTGCATACAGTAAGATTTTTAATACGAAACTGAAAAGTCTTTCACTGACTTTCTAGGAACTTAACCTCTCATACACATGCAGATGGAATCCAGGGCTCCCACTCAAAAAATTAGAAAAGGTTAGAATATAAAGTAGGATGGGTAGCCCCCACCAGACACCATAATCATATCATAAAAAAAATTTATTTAAGAATTTTTTGATTTTTCCCCCGTAGCACTATTTCAGTATCCTATAAGATTGATTAAAGCCAAAGAAAAATGACAGAAATGACTTGGTAACAAAAACAATTTTTGGCCAAAACAGATAATTCTTTTCTCTCTCTCTTCTCACAATATATACTACATTCTTTTTGGAGACTTCTAAAGTGCAGAGTCTGTCAACTCTCTTTGACAATGCACAGCAAATTATGAAGACGTAAGTTTTTTTAGGAATGATGCTCTTTCGAGACCACTTGAAAAACAGTGAAAAATGTGTAAATTACAAGGTCTGACGTAAATAAGTCAAGGTGAACTGAATGGTTTTACTGCGTTGTCCATCATTTCTTTAAAGAGAGTTTTTTTACTGTTCAATGCTAGTGTAATCGTTTTTGACAAATGAAGCACTTTCATTTTTAGCTCTTTGCTGAGCATTGTAAATACTGTTTATGCCTCTTCATGCCTTAAAAATGCAGAAGACAATCAAATGCTATTGGGTATCACCAAACCTAAAATAGGCCTATGTATCCAACTGCTTTGTAATGTAAACTGTAGTTCCACCTTTACAAAAAAATGTGGACCATAATTTTGAATGATTAATGTTAGTCCTGTACCAACACACCATCCACCACAAAATATTGGTCTACCGGATGTCATAGATTTTGGCATTGCAAAAAATTTTTTACATGACATTCAAATGCATGTAAAACCTATACTTTACTTACCACACAACCCACTTTTTGTTACCATAGACTTCTTAATACCCAGGAAAAAACAAATTTTGAAACAAGTCGACTGGGTTAAATACACAAATATACTGGAAAACCTACCTACATTAGAACTAAATGATCCTAGTGCAAACGATATAGATCAAGCAGTTGAACATATTACTACACTCATTAAAAATACAATTAATGAGGTAACTACTGAAAAAGCAATAAACAAAAATTTTGGTCTCCCAAAAGATATCCTTGATAAGATTCGTTATAAAAATAGGGTGAGAAAACGGTGGCAAACTTTTAGAGGTAACATATAAAATATATTAAAATAATATAATAAAATATATTAAAATAATATAATAAAATATATTAAAATAATATAATAAAATATATTAAAATAATATAATAAAATATATTAAAATAATATAATAAAATATATATTAATATATAATAATAATAAAATTATATTATAAACAGACTTCAGAGGGAAATAAAAAAGGAAGTAGCTGCTCATGTTAATGAAAGATTTTCAGACTTCATAAGTAACGTAGCAGCTGAAAATGGACATCTATGGCATGCATGGAGAATATGCAAACCAAAAGACACCAGAATGAACAAAACAGAAAACCATTCAGGTGACCTGGTCTTTACAGATCAGGAAATAGCTGATTCCTTTGCCGAAGGACATGAAAGACATATCTCTCATAATACAAATCAACCTATAACTTCCTCACGAAGAATCAGACGAAAGGTTGCATATTATTTACATCATCATGCCAGCATAACAAATACTCATATGGATCTCACATCCACAAATGAAATTCGTGACATTATAAACAAACTGGATATCAAAAAAGCAGCTGGGATCGACGGCATGAGCAATAGAGCACTAAAATGTCTCCCAGTTAATATTTTGAACTCTGTCAACAACATTTTTAATGCAGCAATTCAAAACAATCATTTCCCTACACCTTGGAAAAGATCAATCATCAAAGCAATTCATAAAGCTGACACTGATCCCTTAATTGCTCAAAATTTCAGGCCAATTAGCGTTCTCAGTAAGGTCTTTGAGCGAGTTATTGCTCCTAGATTAACACAATATATGTATGAAAACAACATTATCAGACCTGAACAGCACGGCTTTAGGTCTGAACACTCATGTGTAACTCAGCTTGTTAGGGTTACAGAATTCATCACTGAGGCATTCAATCATTTTGACTTAGTGGCATCAGCTTTCTTAAATATTTCCAAAGTTTTTGATCGCCACACTGTTGTCAAAATTAATTGATATAAATTTTCCACCTCACTTCATCATCTTCTTCTACAATTATCTCTTGGGAAGAACCTTCCAAGTTAGAATACAGGACAATTTTTCAGCTATTAAACCCATACAAGCCTCAGTCCCTCAGGGCAGTGTCTTGGGGGCACAATTGTTCTTACTGTATATAAATGATATCCCTAGTCCACAAAATGGAACCATTGCATTATTCGCTGATGATTGTGCAGTACTGTGTAGTAGTAGAAAAGCCACACAAGCGTTGGAGAACCTGCAAGAAACTATTGACTATATCAAAGCATGGTGTGATGAATCAGCTGTAGAACTAAATTACAACAAATGTAATTTTGTCTGGTTCACAAAATGACGAAAATTACCAAGACAACCACTTCTGTTTGGTAATAACACCTAAAGACCTGTCGGACAGGTTAAATACTCGGGGTGCATTTTAAACAAAAACCTTTCATTCACATCACATACGTCAAAAATAAAACAAACACAGTCTCTGGAATGCTAAACAAGATCACATTTCTCCAGGCTAAACTTTCCCTCAAAAACAAAATTTTATTCAAAACCATTCTTATACCAACTATGTTATATGCGTCTCCTGCGTGGTCACATTCATGTAAAATGAATATAAGAAATCTTCAGACTGTGTGCAGAACAAAATCCTCAGAAGGTTTACCAAAGCACCATTGTATATTAGAGAAATTAACATTTTTGACTACATCAAAAAAATCAATGGTGAACAGTTTGATAGAATATCAGCATTTACGAGACATTGTTGAATATGATATTCAGGCCATACAAATTTCCCACCTGGATTGGAACCTGCTCTAAAATCAAATTCTGATGTACATATTGTGAATAGAATTTCACTTGAATTTTGGCTTTTATTCAATCCTCTTACTTATTTTTCATATTGGTAATAGATAATATTACTATAACCTATTTTCATTTCAACTTTTGTATGAGCACTTACTGAACAGAACTGTTTTGTATTGATGTAAAATATCTCTCTGCATTTTTATTGCTGATTTCACCATCTAATGATTGTTGAACTGTACAATTCGATTGAGGTTTTTTCCCTGCGACTCCCCCTATGCAGTGTTTTTTACCACCTGCGGAAATTAGTTATGAAAAACTGATTGGTGACTGTTGAACTGTTGTAAATGTGCACCTGCTTCCGGATGTGGAAAGTTTTGGCTGTGGCTCACCTTGGCTCAAATTTGTACTAGCCTGATGAAAAAATTCAAATAATTTCTTCATTTTCCACTCTTCCCAGGCCTTCTTGGCCAGTTCATATGCTGACAGTCGTCCCCAAAAGGATGGGAATCGGCTATAAATTCTATTCTGGTCGAATGATTAATGTTAGTTACTGTCCAAGACCATGCAGTAGTGAATGCAAATTATTTTTTCCATCCAGACAGAAGTTTTTAACGACTACTGTGCTTGTTGATCCCTCAAACTAAGCAAATGAAAAATTAATAAATCAAATGCTCCACATACATCCCACCCCCCTAAATAATCTGCAAAATATAATTTCTGCTTTAACAGAATTCTTAATTGCAATAAAAACTATGTGTTATTTGGCAATATATTGATTCCCTTCTCAATTAAAATAAAATTTTGTTGATACAATTTGGTAAAATAAGTAGGAGCCCTGGGAATCTTTCTTGTGTATGAGAGAAATGAGTGATTGATGATTATATCAGATAACACTCCACCTAGTGTGCCATTTCATAAACTGTCTCAAATTTGGAGGCTTCAGCCCTGACACATATCGAATGTAATTATGGTGATGCGAGTGCTTGTGGATGTCTCATAATTTTGGAAACATACTAAGCCATGACTCCTTTTCAAGTTATTTAATAGACAAAAGAGATTTTTAGTACATGTTCGGTCAACAGTTTGAGCGAAACTGAACTCAATACAAGACGACACTAGATAATGCCGAGCTAGTGGGCGACATGAAAAATTACACAAGACAAGCAGTGCCACATACTCATATATAAACCAACTACAATGTACAGGTCGTTTTATCTTCATATCTGACCTCAGGGCCTGAGCCAAATGGGGAGGGGGCTCACAAATAATGTACAATCTTGCATAATTTTTTTCCCTTTTAAGGGGGTCTCTCCCAAGGAAATGTCTGCCCCGGGGCCCAAAGAAGACATGCTACAGCCTTGACTGACCCATACAAACGCAGACACCTCCCCTAATTTTGGAACAAAAAAAACTTGCCTTATACATGAGTATATACTGTATATTTTTTCCAAGTCATAAACTGGAAAAAAAATTACTTAATGGAAATTAATATCAAGCGTGGCAACTGGATGAAAAACTGATTTTATTCATAGTATTTACAAGAACTCTTTATTGCAAAAGAAGACTGTGATCGTTTCTTCAATCATTTCTTTTTCTTATTCACTTTTGCATGCTTATTTGGTCTCTTTTGCGTTTTCATCTCCTCCTTCTTCCTGCGGTTGTCTTTCTTCATGCGTTTATCTACAATCTTGTAACGTCCTTCTGGCCGATGTTTTGGTCTCCTTGCTGTACCTTTCTTAGCAACTACATATGTCACCTTTGTGTCTTTCTTAGGCAAAGCTTTCTTATATATGCTGCAGAAAAAAAAAGTTTCAAGTATTTTAAATGATAGAAAAATAATGTTTCACAATATTTTATTCCAGGCATACAAGCTCATATGGGGGGGGGGGCATTCAAGTATTACGACAGCAGAGCTCTCTGCTCACTTTTTTTGATGGGTGGGGGAAGTTTTATGATGACATTATCAATTACCCCTTATGAAAATATCAAATATTCTTAATCACATCTTTAACTTGTGTATTTTTTTACTATTCCTAAGACCAGACACATCCGCACAATGATTCCATCAAATTGCACCGATAGCTATATAGGATGGAATTACTGAAATGGTTGTTTTCAAACAACCATCTTGACATTGATTAATACCTCTTGGAATTTAGTGAAACCATGATTGAGACGAGAGCTCTTTAATTTTTACCACATCCATTAATTAATGCCCAACGCTTGAAACACAAACTAAAAATACATTGTGTTCACTGTTCAATTAGTTATGTGAAAAATGATCTCTGTGCAGTCATAGCAAAGTTCACTACAGAGTGTTAGAAAGTGGTGGTCAGATTCGCTATGTATATTCTCAAAGGGCAATCCCTCCAATCATGGGAGTATGCAGGATCAATCTTTGGAGGGGGCACAATGAATTTCTTAGAGCAATTTTGAGTTATTAGCCTACAAACAGCATTGAAATTGAATATAAAGGTGTTTCTTTCAACATTTTATTTTTTGGGAAATATTTTTTTTGCATGAAAAATAAATTTTTGATAGTCTTGGGGGAGGGGGTCAGTCCCCTATGCCTCCTCTTGCATATGCAATGTGTCTGATCCCAATATGCAGCAGGAGATGGGGGAACAGAGCTGACGAAATTTTGCTGGGGGGGGGGGGAAATTATTAATCTTAATCACAAATATTAACAACATTCAAACAGGTTTGAATAAAAAATTGTTTGACTCGTTTACTCAAGTCAGTGGTTTTCAAAATGTGTGTTGCTGCTCCTAGGGTAGGGACATTACCAACTTATGTGTGCCAGCTCAGTGCTTCGAAGTGATTCTTTATCAGACTACTCTGGGGAGTCTCAGGGTTCACAAAATTGTGGTTATTCTGATCCCTTCTTCATCTGAACGATTCTGGTAGTGAATGGAAGCAACATTATAGCTGGGAAATTGCTATTTAGTTATAGATAGGTCTAACAGAATGAAGTGATTCTTTATCAGACTATTAACGTACACAAAGCTTTTCTCAGAACAATAGGGTAGTGCTTCACATTTATTGTTTCTTAAAAGAAAATTTTATGGAACTAAATCTTATGAAAAAGACATTCTTGCTGAAAACGTTACATTCGATAATTATGAATATGAAAATTCATTATAAGCAATATTTTAAACATTATTTTGGTATTGCAAGTGATTTGGAACAGAAAATAATTCATTGTAATGGATACTTTGTGATATCCAATTTCATTGTTAGTGGGCTGGACTGTATAACTAATAATAACAGCACAAAAATATAATGATTGAAAGATTGAGAGTCTGTAAACTTTAAAACAGTTGAAAACCAAATTTTCTGATAGAAAACAGTGAGTAGTATGTTATACTTCATGAAACAATTGGCATTTTCTATCAGATTTGTTAAATGTTACACTAATAAATGGAATAATTATGAAGGTAATTTTTTAAAAAGGAAGTTATTAATAAATGACAGATATGATACCATATCATGGGAAAAATTTACATAAATAAAATAACATGCACAAACAAATTTAAAAAAAAAACAACCACACCTTTTCAACTGTGCTACTTTTTCTTTCTCACTCATATCCAAATTTTCAGTGACTGCTTCAGCACGTTTTCTAGCTTTCTCCATTCTTCTCAGAGCCTAGAGAGAAAAAAAAAAGTGTTAGAATAGTGAATTACCATCATTATTACTTGTTCATAAAAATTTCAATTTGGATGCTCTTGATCTGCAATGTAAAACCGTTAATATTTGAATACTTTACAAAGGATTATTACCCTTCTTTTTTTCCTTGCTTTTGCTTCTATAACTTTTCTTACTGGCCTGGCATTAATCTCTTTAAGCTGTTGTCTGTATTCTCTTATCATTTCCTGAAGTTGAAGAAATCAAAGAATCATATTATACAAATAAAGAATGAATATTGGCGAATAAATAAAAAAGGGTATTCACCAAAAAATATCTGAAATGATAAATAAATTCTACGGTTCGTGTTGAAATTCAAGTAAAATATAAAAAATCATCAGTGAAGAAAGCAGAAATGTTTTGTGATGGTTGAACCTGTCCTCCAAAAATGAACGTTAGGAAAATACACAAACAGAATATTATGGATAAAAATTTATCTGAAGTTTGCCAAAGTAACTGTGATTGAAATCCCAGATTTTTGCCATTCCTTACATGGTAAAACAGTAAGTCAAAATTTAAAAAAAAACACATCAAGGCTTCAAATGTGTGTGAAGAGTCAGTGAAGCTTACTCAATTTTCATAGGGGCAAGTTTTTTTTTTTTGCTTTAATAAACAGAGGTTTAAATTTCAATAATTTTTTTAATTGGGATTTCTGGATTGGATTTTTGTTTTATTGGTGCAAGGACTTCTTGATTGGGTACCTTATGAATATTCAAACATTCATATTGAGCCTAATACATTTTTTTGGGCAGCTCAACAATATAGCATAATTCTCTTTTGCTGATAATTTTTCATATTTTAAAAGAAACTGCTGTAGAAATTTTAGTCCTTTCAGACACTTTTGGTGAAACCTCTCTATAACTGTTATTTTCAAATAAAGAAAAAAAGTTTTGACATACAGCAGTAACAGGAAGCTGCTTCTTATTATGTTTTTGCTCGTCTTCAACAAACCAACGAGGAAGATTTTCATCATTGTTAGCATACCTGAAAAAAAAAATCAACATCAAGAATTGGCATGAAGAATTGGCAGGATGGCCGAACATATTGATAAACATCGGGTGTGGAAGAAAATTATAGTAACCTGTTATATGCATCATCCATTATGTCACGTTTACACTTTTTTGACTTTATCATCATAGTACCGAGAGATAAACCTTCTGGGTCCAGCTTGACTCTCTTTTTCTTTTTTTCTGCAAATAAAATAAAACAAATTTAAACATTGCTAAAATCATTGCGTAATTAATAACCCCTAACAACAGATGAATAAATATATGCAATTTAGTTCAATATAATCAGTAATATCGAAAGAATGGAAGAAACATACTCTGCAATTCTTTTGGAACAGCGTCTTCACCTTGGTCATCTGAAAAAAAACCCCAGTGAATCATTTGGTGAAAAAAACAGTGGTCAATTCAAAAAATTACAAAAATGGTTCCGATAAATGAATTCACTGATTCTAAATATCGAAACCATGATTATAAATTTTTTCTTTAATACAATTCAATAATTAATTACTATCTGTTAATTAATACTTGTATTTCTAATTGGCTTTAGGGAAAAAATACTGAGATGGCTTTGGCTAAATTAATAAATTTCATTCTAAAAAATACAGTGAAACTCGTATAATGATGCTCAACGAATCAGAGAAAAGTACAGTAGATTCTCGACTATCCGGCCTAGTTAAAAGTAATACATAATAATTCTCAGTGATTCCAAGCTGCACAAAAACCGGTTTTGGGATGTGGCTATGCAAAATCTATCATTAAAATCTCCCATTACTAAGACACCACAAAACTGGACCGATTTTTGAGACGGTTAGAGCATAAGTGGCAGGGCCATTACGTCGCCAAAGAGAGTTAAGAGGGAGAAAAGTCCTCAATCCTCTACAACAAGGACTTTTAAAAATCTAAAAACTGTGTGTTTTTATTCTTTCATTTTAGGCATACCCTTTGAGACATTTGTGTTATCATTTATCAATGAAGAGTGAAATAAGTTTAAATAGTTGTGAAGAATTCAACTTACGTTTCATGTTAAAGTTCTGTTCATTTTAAAAGCGTACGGTATGTGTTCATACTGTACAGCGTATATAATTTTGTTTCCCGCAATCAAGATAGACACTATAAAATTTATCCTAAAAAACTTAAAATGTGTCTAATATTTTTATTCTTGAATTACCAATTCTGTAAGAAATTTTTAAAATGCACAGATCAGCATATAATAAACATTCATTGAGTACTCACTTTTACTTAGAGGTCAGAAAACATAAATGGGAGCGGGATTTGGGGGAAGGTGATATGGGTAGAACTCTGGCCTATATCTGGCCCATCAGTGGAATAAAACATGCTCTTTTCAGAATCCTTTCCATGGCAAGCAGGAAAAAAAAAATTTCCTGTCCTTTCCAAAATTACGGGCATACTGAAGCAAAATTTGCTATTTAGCCAGAAAATTACGAAAATACATTATTGCAGCAGGATGGCACAACATGTTAATTTTGGAGCAGTGATCCCACCCCTGGAACGATATACCATTATACTTCATGCATAGTTAGACAAATTAATGGCAGATGGCAGCACTACAGATTACAAACATTACACAGAAACAAACTTCACAGAAGGTTCACTACATGCACACACACATTCCAACATACCTACCAATTCATTAGAAGTTCCACAGAGGAATATGGATGAGGTGCATGTTTCGTTTAGTAGTAGTAGCATATAAACTACGGAATAGTCAGGATGTATGAAAAAATACTTGATAGAAGTTTGTTTGGTAAGTTTAAAATTTTTTTATCAAATTTTATAGAAATTATAATTTTTTTGCTAACCAAAAAACACTTTCTCTTCGAATGACCCATCATTCTTTTCTTGTCAAGTCACAGCAAATTTCAAGTACTATTTTTTTGGTAAAATCTAAACATGTGGACAGCACAATGTTTTATTGGTGTACACCGATTGGCCGCTGAAACTTTCTTCAAGCACATTTTAAATGACTTTGTCTTCTTTACTCAAAAAAGAAGCAGATTCCTATCACCTCCCTTTTTTTTGTTTATCTCTAGAGAAGAGCTTAATGTCAAATTATGGGAAGTCAAATCTTCAGATGACGGGAAATAAAAAAAAATTGAGGATAGTTCGAAAAAATTTGTTAATCAAGGTTTTTATTCATTAAATGGGAGTTCAACCTTTATTAGTCAAAATTTCAGAAAAAACAATTTTTAAATCGAGGAATTTGTTAAATCACAATTCATCATATCAGAGTTTGACTATATATAATAAATAAAAGAATTCAAAATTTTTGACGTTCTCATTCTGAAATTTTGATAGATGCTAACAAAACTAAGAACCTACTCTATGATCCAATCCATTTAAATACACACAATTGAAATTATATTACATGATGTTCAATTCCAATAACATGAACTTATTAATACACCAAATAAGTCTTAAATTCATTCAAAAAAATCGAAGAGTATTATAGTTCCCTCGTAGTTTTGAAATGGATCATCAGGCACAATCCTTAAGTGAAAAATTAAACACTGAATAAAACGTGTGCTCACCCGATTCCTTTTCTGATGCAGACTCTTCCTTTTTTTCAGTAGTTTTCAATATGCTCTTCAATTTTACAGATTCAGGTTCAACTGATGTAAATTGTGTTGCTAAGTACCAAATACAAAACAATATGAAATGAAAAATATATACTTTTTACATGTAAAATACATTTTTTGTCAACTTTTATACAAATTATACCTTTCTAGAGATAGAAATGGAGTTTCACATGATTCTACTCAACAGAAAAGCTGGTTCTAGTTTTTAATTATTATTTAACATAACTGAATTCAATATTTAAATGTTTTAAATTTTTTACATCCTTCTAATAGCTTAGTTAAATCTACAATCATCAATATTTCAAATTGAAAAAAATAAATATGGCATAAAAATACAGACTGCGCTTTAATGACAAATGTTTATCTTTCATATAAATTAAAATATTTTTTTTTAGAATGGAAATTGGCGAGTTCTGAGTAGTGTGATTTCTATTTTGCAATATTCTATAAAATTTTGCCTCCAACAGCAACTTTCTTTTCCTTTAAACCAAAAAACTGAATCATAAAAGCTCTAGCAACAGCCCACAACCGGTATGTAATTCCATCTACAGAATCAGTTGGGGGGGGGGGGGGGGAAGGAAAACACTTCACTTTTTCGTGACACTGTTTTCTTTTTACAGAAGCAAATTACTCTACCACAGCTGAAGAAGCTTCATTACAAAAAAACTGAAACAAACTATCAAAAATAAAAATAGTTCTTTTGGATCGTCTTATTTAATTTCAGAAAATATTTTACCTGTTGTTTTTTGCTCCATTTTTTCAGTTAAGAGCTCCAGATCCAAGTCATCTTCATCATCTATATCTTTCAAATCCTTCTTGTCAAACCATCTTGACACAGCATCATTCACGATTTCATCGCTGCTGGCTAAGCCCAACAGCAATGGATTTTTTGGTTCATTGTCTTCTTCACTGAGGTCAGAGAGCTCGTCTTCATCACTGCCACGACTGAACAAATAGGAGAAAAAATTACACGTCAAATACGTAATATAAAAATTTGTAATTAATTCAAATTAACATATCTGAAAAATATCTTGTTACTTTCAGTAGTAGTTACTTCAACTGAACACAAAAACAGTAGCAAGTTTATAGATTTTCAATACAAATATTAAATATTTTTAATGTACGAAGTTTTGTATAATTAATATGCATAAAAAGAGAAACAAATTCAATTGACTGTTCCAAATTAAGCTTCTTTTTAACAGACGTTTGTTATGAGTACAGTTGAACCTTGATTAAACAAATCAGATAAGACCATCAGTTTCATTAGTTAAATCAGGATAGAGATGATCATAAATAGATGTAACAATTATGAAGAAAGAAAAGTTAAATCTTTGGGTTACACATCACTGGGGGAAAAAAAAACTCAATCTCCCACATCAAACTTCGGGAGTATTCAGGAAAGAAAACATTTCTTTACAATTCAAGCTCTAAGGTGTTGCCTAAGCAAAGTCCTGTGCTACAGTTTATCTATCAAGTTATCTACTGTTTATCTAAGTTTATCTACTAAGTTATCTACTGTTTATCTACTAAGTTATCTACTGTTTATCTAAGTTTATCTACTAAGTTACCTACTGTTTATCTAAGTTTATCTACTAAGTTATCTACTGTTTATCTAAGTTTATCTACTAAGTTATCTACTGTTTATCTAAGTTTATCTACTAAGTTATCTACTGTTTATCTGAGTTTATCTAATCTGTTTTTCATGCTTAAACCTGTTAACAGAAAATGAATTTAAAAAATAATTGAGAGCTGCTGTTCATCAAATTACAATAAAAATTATAACACGTCTGTAAAAAAAAGAAAACTGCATACAGTGAAACTCCGGTTTATGAGCATAATTTGTCCAATGAACATGCTCGTAATCAGAAACACTCATATATGAACTTACCTATAGGAAATAATGGAAACTGAAAGGATTCATTGAATGAATCAATCACACCAACCACGATTCTTTACAAAGATAGAGAGTGCAGACAAATTAAAATTTCGTATGTTACTTTACATTTTGTATTGAAGGCACATGGATTTTTTTTTCAAATGGTACAAAAAAAAGCTGTGCTTCATTTAGGAATTTTCACTTGTATTAACACCCAACAAGAGGATGAGACAGTCTTTCATGGACTTGTGATAAGAATGGCATTCCCATAGTCAGTAATGCCTTAACAAATGGACCCAAGAAGAAGTCCTTAGTCAAACAGGGGCCACAATTATTGAAAGTTTTATGAGTATGAAAGTTACATAAAATGTTTTTGTTCATTTGGTTTTTCATGAAAACAATAAAAGCGGTCTAGAATAATGCTTGGACTCGTCCCCTGAACTTGTTAAGACAGTCATGTTCATGTGACGCATAAGACCACACTAATATAGATGAGCCCTCTTTCATAAGAAGTTTTTGGTATACAAATGATTCATATTAATAAATAATTATTCATATTAAGAGAAACTGCTAGTTTGAGTCAAATTTTATTCAAAATTTTTGCTCGTCCTTCAAAACACTCGCAAACCAAGTTACCCATAATTTGAAATGACAAAAATCAATATCTATATTAGCTGTTACCATACAGAATGCTTATTATTATTTTTATAAATATTTTTACTGTTAGATAATCTGACTCACTTTTGGACAGTTTCGAATTCCATATCTTCGTCTTCACTGTCTGATGATTCTTTTGGTAGCTCTACATCTTTCGCATGCACCAAACGCTCATTCTCTTCCTCCCTGTTATAAGTCACATAGCTTCCACGGAATTGTGGGAATTCCTCTGCATCCATATTGTTTTCATCGTCTTCTTTCAACACTGTATTGCTATCTTCCAATTTCATTAATTGCTATAAGCAAAAGAAAAAGTCATAAATAAGTTTTCAAAATTCACAAAATTGTTTTCATCACTCAGAATTTATATTTGTATACTTTTCATCCTAAAACTGTCTAAATGGTAGGAAATATACATTCCTGTATCAGTAGGAACACCCCCCAACCATGATTTTTAACATTAACAAGCAAATACAGTCTCAAACTGAAACCAAAAAAATTCCTTGATTTAACTACTATTATTGATGAAAAATCTGACGGAAAGTCAAACTCCTGTTAAATAAATAATAAACCTTGATAAGACAAATAGTTTTCACACTATCCTCAACTTATTCTTATTGTCTATCATTGCCTGAAATAAAAAATTGGGATATTTTATTTTCTAAGATTTGACCTTAAGCTCTTCTTCAGAGACAAACAAAAAAGTGAGGGGGGACAAGAACCTATTCCTTTTTGAATGAAGGAAGCAATAAAAAGTAAAAACGGTGTCATGGGAAGGGTTTCATTGACCAGTACCATAAAACATTGTGTTGTAATCATGTTTTAGATTTCAGTAGAGAAATGGAGTTAGTCACTTCAAGTTTGTGCTCTCGGCAAACAAAAAATGATGGTCATCAGAAAAGAAAAAGTTTGATCTCATAAAGTTTCAGATGAATGACTCAGTATTTCTGTGCATAGACTCTAGTGATGATTATGAAGAAATAGAAACACATTTAACAAATTACTCAGGCTTAGATACTTAAGCTTAAAGGTTTATCACACATATCAGTTCAGTCTTCATTCAGCAAGTGTTACAAAAACACAAATACTTCAAAATACGAACAATTTCATTTTATTTAGGCTATTCAATATCTCCATTGTAAAGATAAAAAGGATGAATTTAATTTACTTAAAACAACAATAACCCAGGCCTTGGTATCACATCATTGGGTGATGAAACAGAGCTACCATTTTTAAGCAAAAAATCACAGTGTAGTGTAGGTAAAGTGTAACTCAAGACTATCATGTCATGCGAAGTGCTGTGTTTGATTCAGTCATAATTGTGGTGGAGTTCAATAATTTTTCTTTTACAAGATGTTAAGACTTAAGGTTTCAAAATGTTCTATTTGAATGCATAGCTGCCAACTTTGGGGAATTCGAGAGGCTTTTGCGTGGATCCAAATTCCGTACAAAAATAAATATAAAAGGGATCTTATAAAATATTTTATGGATTTTTCATTAGTGAAAGGGAAAATTTAGGGATATTTTCGCAAAAACCATGACACAGTGCAAACCATCGCCAATCATGGCCAACCAGTAGGTTAAAGTCCTTGGATTAAATTACATCTCAAAAATCATATCTCGCTAACCAAAAAATCTCCGTTGGGCCAGAAATGAGACACATGTATAAAGCAGAACACACGATCATACCAATTTTGGATTTCGAAAGGCCGGATTGATGCTTGCTGATTGGCTAATTATTTTTTCTCCCCACAAATGAAATTTCTTTTTTGATTTGACGAAATGGCGATACAATGCTCAGGAAGCAGCAGTTCTTTTTTCGGGTAAATTCTTGGGGAATATTTTTCCCCAAATGTAGGGATTTTGTACAATCACAGGCAAAATTTGGGAGCTATAAGAATTTTTTGGGAGTCCAGAAGATTGAGTAGAAATTCGAAAGCCTCCCGGAAAATCTGGGAGACTTGGCAGCTACGTGAATGTATTTTTCAACCAGTTATGAGAATTTGAAAAAGCTGAAAACCACAAATGTGTTAGAAGGCTTATAAAAAGTGTTTCAATTTAAGGCCAATGATTGCAAAGCAAGTTTTGAACCACTAGATCCCCACAGAAAACATCTATGCTTAGTGGTGTGGCCAAAGTAGAAAAATGAAAGAGGAATTCAGATGGTTCAGTTCACTGATCATTCTTCAGTTGACGAAGAGGCTCTGGTACACCTCACTGAAAAATTGATAGGTACCAGGACCTGGTTGGTTAGTAAATCAAAATAAAACATTGGTTCAGGATTGTTTGAAGCCGCTCTTTGAATCAACTTTGCAGGAAAGGCAGGATTTAACCCCCAAAATTCATGAATAAAGGATGCAACATGTCTTGTATGTCTCTGGAATGCACAAATCGTATACACTGAACATCCCTATAAACTAGACTGCACAATCATTTAAGGGATTTTTTTTTTATTTGTTTGAAAACAATGTGTTCAGTATAACTTTTAAAAATTTCTTTATCATTATACGAAATATCACAACTAATAATTTCATCATTTTTCCCTTAAAAAATGCTTCATTTACAATGAACTTATCAAGTTCAAACCATTTTTGCACTTTTACAATTTTGACATTGTGTACTGGAGAGAAAAGAGACTGTTACTAATTCATTCAAATAATTAACACTCACCTGTTTGTTGATGACCTTTTTGATAGAGAACAGCTCTCTATCCTCATCAATGATGGGTTCATCATCTTGGATGATCATTTTCAAATCCATTCTTTCTCTGATTTTTCTTCTTTCTTTCAATAATTTCTTTTTCTTCTTTTTCAGCTCTTTGTATTTCGTAAACTCTAGCTCTTTAGCTTCAGCTATCGCATTTTCTATCTCAATTTCCTCCGCATCTCCACTTGCATTTTCAGAAGGGACTCTGAAATTAAACATGAATAGTGACACACGTGTCAAGACATTCTAGATTTTTATTAGCTGATAATTGCAACAAAATTATCATCTACTTCTGTTACATGCGCAATCACAGAATCCCTATATTGTTTACCAGGATTTGCAACATTCTGGTGAAATATAGAAATTTGCTGCTTTGCATTTCATTACATTCATTAAATTAAATTTCATTACACTCATCACTTTTGCAAGTGATGATATATATCTCCTAGAATGATGTTGGTAAGTTTAGTAAATATATTGAAATATCACTTTAATTTAACCTTTATCAGAGACGATACTTTTTCTTTAGCATTTGAAGGCCACCCTGATCCATCAGCTGATTAACAGCCATCATATTGGGAAATAAAAATAAAGCTTTAATGTCTCCGGCTTTGAGTTTGTCAGTCACAGGATGGAAAGGTGCATTGTCAAGTAGCAGCACAGCATTTCTCGTCAAATTGTGGTCTTTCAAATATTTTTCTATAGTTGGTACAAATTCATTTCGGAAACAGGTTTTAAATATTTCTGAATTCATCTATGTTTTCTTTTCACATGTATAACGTAGAGGTAATGATTCCTGATTTTTCAGTTTCTTAAAAATTTTAGGGTTTTTGAACAAGAAATCAATACTGGGTTCTTTTTCTTATTCAATCCATGATGATTTCATTACATTGCTTGTCATATAAGTCCAGTGTGAACCCGCCCTTCCCAAGCTGCTCTGACATATGCAAACTAGTTTTGAGGTGTGGCTATCACAGCGCAGGAGATTTTTATGGTCGATTTTGGGTGACTATGCCTCAAAACCAATTTTTGTGCAGCTTGGAATCAGGTAATGTGGTGGTTGAGGACCCTGCTTAATGAAGAAAAGAGCGGGTTGCAGTTGAGGAAAAATAAGGACTTTGTACATCATAACTTATCATGGAGAATTATTATGCATTAATTTTTGACTAGGCCAGATAGTATGGAGGCTGGATAGTTGAGATTCTAATGTATAACATAACCAGCATTACTGATTGAATTGATCACCCTAGACCACAGGTTCTTAACTGTGTATGTGCTGCCAACCTCTTTATCAGGTTTCTCAAGGATTCAAAGGTTTCTCGAAGAAACTCTTTATTAAACTGCTCTGGGGAGCTATGGATTAGTGTTGGTTAGGGAAAGGGGTGCCATGGGTGAAAAAATTTGAGAACCCCTGTCCTAGACCTAAGTTTATGCATAATAACAATAATAAGCACATTTAAGTAATTATTGATGACTTGTCAAATTTATCAAAACAGACTGGGGAAATGATACATATTCACTAGTAAATGTGAAAAAACAAGAGACCTGGGTTCGAGTCCCCGTGAGGGCAGAGATGTTTAGGATCCTTTCCTAAACATCAATACAGTTAACCCTCGGTTTGTGAGCAATTCAGTTTATGAACTAATCTTGGTTTACAGACATGCAAAATGGCAAGAATCCTGAAGGAAACTTATTTCAGAAGTGAGAGATTATAATTTTCAACCGAATTTGGTTGAAGAATCATATTTCATCAGAATAAAATTCTCATCATCAAATATGGCTCCTGCATTGTTTCAAACTTTGCAAAGCTCGGGAGAAAAAAACCTTCTCGAATATGTTTTACAATGATATCTGACACAGAATTAATAGTCAGTAACTTCTGGACACATTATTTTATCATCCTACATTGCATAATTCTTATTTACAAAGCTTAGCAGCGAGTGTCATACAGAGAATCATCAATTTGGCTTGGAGTATATTTTATGGCCAGGTAGCATTGCAAACTAGGATTTTGAGGGCTTTGTCACTGAGATTAGATGATACATATTCACGAAACTAGACTTTGCCCTACTGTTTGCATTGTTTTTATTCAGCTTGCATTTCATCTCTTTCGAATTATGGTAATTTTTTCAGTATTGGTTTGATGATAATGATTGGTTGAGTTGCACAAGGGCTGTTGTAAAAGTTCACGCTAGAAATCTTTGAGTTTCAAGAACGGATTAATTCATTTGACACCAATTCCTATGGGGAAAAATTCTTTCAGTTTGTGAACAATTCAGTTTAAGAACAGATTTCAGGAAAGAATTATGTTCATACACCAAGGGTTGACTATCTCTTCACTCAGCTAGTTTTCTGTATAAAAAATATGATATATTCACAATACATGAGCAGGCCAGTGATTTAATACAAATACAAGACCACAACAGGCAAAATGCCCAATGAGGTGGCTTAGAAAAAAATGCATATAACAAATATGGATGTCATATATTTTTAAAATACAGCAACCCAATTAAAAATGTAATTATGAAAACTATATATACACATATATACTATATATAGATGATAAAATATTATAAAATGCCCATAAAAAATATTTATGTTTGTCTTATTCAAAGTATGGATAGCTTCTCGATTCACCCCAACATGTTTATCGTATTTCTTTTTGAACGTGTCAATTGTGTTACAATTTACTACCCCTGAGGTAAAGCTATTCCATTTATTAACAACCCTATTAGAGAAAAAGAATTTCACATAGTCTCTCTCTCCAGATTTATCACATTTACCATAACATGTACTCTAAACCTACACATATATTGGAAAAAGCACATCTAAAATCTATACATTACAAATTTCACAAACAGTATCACAAACATACTTATAAGAAAAAAGGCAAAAGATAGTTCAAATGAATAGAAATTTGTTTGAATTTTAAAAAAAAAACCTGAGGGTTCCTATGGATACCCATAGGTCTCTAAGAGACCTGAACCTGATGCTAATTAAGTAATTAATAATTATAATTAACTAATGATATAATTTACTCCAAACAATAAATGCCACAATTAAATGAATTAATTCACCATCATGAACTTAGTTCCTGATGCTTATTAATCACCAACTATAAATATTTGGTAATTATAATTTATGAACAATTAACCTAATGAACTTGTTAGTTCCTGGCAGTAATTAATAATTATGATAAATTAAAAGTTCATACTGTTTGAAGTAAATTCTGGATTCCCAGCAAAAACTGCTTCATAATTTCCCTGACCAAAACCCCCATAGAAATAAATATAAAGTTATATTTCAAAATCTTAACCTTCCGAAATTTTTGTTTTCCGAGTTCCTTCACAGAACTTTTCACTGACTTTCAAATATTTCTATATTTCCCTGACTTTTGCGTAAAATATTTTACATTTTCCCTGATTCTCAGGTTGCTGAAAATCCTGAAATTAATTAATTAATGATAATTACTGAATACTCTGTTCCAGCAACCCCTAAAGCAGAATGTTTTGCATTGTTCTGCAACAAGTCCTTGGCTGACTGGAAATGTTCTGCAGCGAAAATCACCATAATAGTGTTTTCCACACTTTTCTTAAAATTCTTCCAGATTGTTTTGCAGTAGCACTGATTGTTCTATGATGTATATCACCGATTTTGGCATATTTTGATTTGGGGTCAAGAACATTAATAAGTTCCTGGTGGTTAATTTAATTAATAATTATAATTATTAAGTAACTTCAATTATGAAATAGTTATAATTAATAAACAACAGGAACTTAAGTTATGATGGTTGATTGGTTTACAGACGTGCCAACTTTTAGAATCCAGAAATTCTCCCGAAGGGGGATACCCCCCTCCTACGCAGTACTCATAGACTCGATCAAAAAAAAAAATTCACAAAAATTTTTTTTTTAATCAGTTAAGAAAAAGTTCCCTTCTTCCCCCCCCCAAGGCAGGTTCTGCACTGCCTCCCCCCCCCCCCCCCCGAGCAGAATATAATTCCACGTCAGTCTTTCCATGCAGAATAGAGAAATCACATCTACATACTGTTCATAAAACATAAGTGTTTCCTTCCGTGGATGCTATCAGTGATTGATAATCTTGGATATATGAACTCTTAAGAGCTTTATACAGCTTAAAGTTTTATATTTTATTTCTGAAGACATATTTAATTGGAGAAAACAATTAAGAAACTTCAAAATACAAAGCTGCTAACAAAAAAATTTGTGTTTACCGCGCGGCTGTTAATGGAATACAATAACAATTATATAGGAATTTCGGCAACCAAGGGCTTCCCCATGATAAATGAATGCCGATAAATGCTATGTAAACAAAGTCACGTCTTTGCCAGTTGCTTAAATGTGATCACAAAGACTTTTTTTTACGGCTGCTCGATGGAAATGACCACGGCTGTCCTCTATGGGTGTTTTCCCTAACGACGAGGCAGTCATTGACATCATGACAACGTGAAAGCTCGCATAAAATCTAATTTTCTGCCAAAATCCGGAGAGTTGGCAGGTCTGTGTTTATTAAAAACAGGTTTTGACTTGGTGAAAGTCCCAAAATGAAAACATTTGCAAGAGTTTTTTTTGCACTTTTACCAACTTACCCATTACCAAAAACCAGCCTGCTTTTACCGAAAAAAATAATAAACATATATATATATATATATATATATATATATATATATATAATTGTATTTGTACACAAAACTGTATATAATTGTATTTCATCCATAAAAAAAATGACTAATGAAAGTATCATCTAATTACTGAGTAGTATTTTCCATTTCCTCTACTTTCTTGATTGAATCATGTAATTTTGCTCTCCATTTCAGAAGCGCCCTATAATATGAAAATGAATAAAAATATAAGGAAATAAGTACTGAAAAATAATAAATTCAAAAATTTGTTTCTAGTCACAACTCCAAGAATTTCAAAAGCTGGCAGACAACTCTCAAACCAAAGTATAATATCATTATATATCATTATAGAATTTCAACTGAATACATAAATTAATAAAAATACAAAGGCGACACAACAGGCAAAATTTCAACGAGCTGGCTGAAAAATTCTGCCCATAAATAACGTGGAGTTGGAAGTAATTTCAGCTTGCCAGGATTTGAACCTGGTTACCTGAGAATTTTACCTGCCTAACCTGATTCCTTAACAGTACTAATGATGTGATGAATAAAATAAATTTATATCACAGTAAACAATGCTTAGTGGAATCACTAATAATGCAATTTGCTCAGTCTCTGAAAGCCTCATAGCAGTATAAATTAATTAGAAGTTCAGGAAAAGATATACGTTTTTATTGTGTTGTGAGTTAAAAAGAACCAGAGCTGACCGGTTTTCACACAAATAGGAAAGATGATCATCTTATTAGCATCTGCATTTTTTGGATATAGTTATCAATTGGTTATTGCTACCAAAAACCTCGGGTTCTAAAGTAATGACTTCAAGTGGCATGCACTTTAATTAGAAACATTTTTACATTAAGCTCTAAAGAAAATTAATAACTACTACTCACTTTATTTCACGTTTTCCAAGAACTTTAATATCCATACAATACTCTTTAATATCAGCATTAGTAGTTCTATGATCTCTGATATCGTCATCATCAAAAATTATCTAAGGGAAAAAAGTGAGAATAAATATTGTAACAAATGTTAGAAATTCTTGAGAAAAAATTACCTACACATATTCAAAACTTTCTTCTGTCCATCAAATAAAAAACAAAATATTTTTTTCTCTTTGAAAATGAGTGATTTTAAGAAAATAAATGAATTTATGGCATAAGTGCTGAAATGAATGATAATTTTATTTTATGAATCTCATCTTCAGGGAAAAGAAAAATTCAAGTGCTTTCAAAAAAAAAAGTTTGTTTTTTTTTAAATCAAACTTATGTTACCAATCGGAAATATTGGCCATTAAAAGGCCAAACTACAATAACTTCGAATCACCATGAGCAAACATACACAAAAGCCATTCTTTCCAACATTTAATCATTAAACAGCTCCCATTTAAAATAGATGATGAGCCTTGAATAAGGGGCCCAATGTGGGGAGGGAGCAGATTTACTGACTTTCAATGGGAAGGGGGGGGGGGTTTGACTGATGTTCACATCATCAATCACCCTTTATAAAAATAAGAAATATTCTTGATGGCATCTTTACTAGGAATGTGAAAAACCTTTCCCTAGTTTATGGGCACCTAAACTATTGATAAGTCCTCAGAAGACCTCACGATCTAAACAGATGCTCCCCACCATGTTCTGTCTCACTCATGGGGGGAGGAGAGAGATTGGGCAAACGGTTTTGTGTCCACTCAGTGCGTTACATACTCTTCAAACAGGTGGAGTGTGGTTCGCTGGTGGTGTGCATGGTGATGGGAAGGGGCATTGTCTATTTTTGTTATGCCACCCCATGTATATTCTCGAAGGGCAATCCCAATCAAAGACGTACGCAGGATCAAGAAGGCACAAAAGACTTATGGGGGGGTGGGCCTCAATGAATTTTTTAAAAAGAAATTTTGAGTTCTTAGCCTTCGAACAGCATTGAAATTAAAAGAAATTGATTATAATAACATATAAAGGTATTTTTGTATGATATTTAATTTTTCTAAAAATATATTTTGCATCAAAAATAAATATTTGATCATCTGTGTGTGAGGGCAGGGGGGGGGGGGATCATGAAGAGCTTTGCTGGAAAAGGAAGGAGGCAAAAACAGCTAAAAATCTACTGATATAATACTTGAATGGCACCCAATCATTGCTGAAATGCTATCTGATAACTTGCAATATAAAAAAAAAAAAAAAATAGAAACAGAGCATATTAAACTCATTGTGATAAGAGCAGTTTTACTGTTAAAAATAAAGAGTAAAAAAATTTCGGGAAGGAATTATTTGGGCACTTTTGACTTTTTAATGTGCAAAATATTTTAAACTGTTTCTTTTGATGCTTTAACAAATACAAATACAACGCCACAACAGGCAAAATGCCCAACGAGGTGGCTGTTATTAAGGAATGAAAAATGACTAATTTTTCACCTCTGTACAATTAGCTAGAAGTTCCACATAGTTTTCACTGAAGATAAACTCTGATGCTTTCAACTTTGAGTAAACAGATTTATCTCCAGCCTCATAACCCTCTGCTTTCTTCTTCTTAAGGGGGTTCTGTAAGAGCAGTTTCTTACTATCTGCTTTAGCTTCAACGTCTTGAAATAGATGAGCTGAGTCTAGAAATTTTGGGTCAATTTTGTCTGGTGCTATATAGCCTTCACAGATTACAAAAATCTCAGCAGATTCGTTTCTTGATGCTTGAGGTTTGGTCACATGCACCTATAAAAACAAGAAATAATGTTGTTTTTAGACTTTTATCATTTATCAGAGGAAGGTTTATGAGGTGCATGAAGTACTATACACCTATTATACAAATCTGAAAGACAACAGGTATAAAATTAGATATAAAAAATATTTTCTCGAAGTTGCAAAGATTTTATATGAACAAGCGAATTCTATAGGAAAAATACAGATGTAAAATTCTTGAGCATAATCTTTAGGGGAATATTCAAAAATATTCTTTGGAACGACTACCATTATAAATAACTTGAGAATATTCATATTATTCCTGATGAGAATGTTCCCCAGTTATTTATAATAGTATTACTCTTTCAGAGAATAGTCTCAATATTTATAATATATATTACAATAAATAATCTCTATAAATAACCTGAGAATATTCTTACCAAAGAGAATATTCTCTGGAAGGACTATTATAAATAACTTGAGAATAATTTTTATTATTTTCGATATGAATATTCTTTAGTAATTTATAATAGTAGTCCTTCCAGAGAATAAACTGAAGAGCCAAAAAAACTGGTACACCTGCCTAATATCGTGTAGGGCCCCCACGAGCACGCAGAAGTGCAGCAACACGACGTGGCATGGACTCGACTAATGTCTGAAGTAGTGCTGGAGGTAATTGACACCATGAATCCTGCAGGGCTGTCCATAAATCCGTAGGAGTAAGAGGGGGTGGAGATCAATTCTGAACAGCACGTTGCAAGGCATCCCAGATATGTTCAATAATGTTCATGTCTGGGGATTTAGGTGGCTAGCGGAAGTGTCTAAAGTCAGAAGAGTGTTCCTGGAGCCACTTTGTAGCAATGCTGGACGTGTGGGGTGTCGCATTGTCCTGCTGAAATTGTCCAAGTCCGTCGGAATGCACAATGGACATGAATGGGTGCAGGTGATCAGACAGGATGCTTACGTACCTGTCAGAGTCGTATCTAGACGTATCAGGGGTCCCATATCACGCCAACTGCACACGCCCCATACCATAACAGAGCCTCCACCAACTTGAACAGTCCCCTATTGACATGTAGGGTCCATGGATTCATGAGGTTGTCTCCATACCCGTACACGTCCATCAGCTCGAAGCAATTGAAACCGAGACTCGTCAGACCAGGCAACGTGTTTCCAGTCCTCAACAGTCCGATATCGGTGTTGTCGGGCCTAGGCGAGGCGTAAAGCTTTGCGTCGTGCAGTCATCAAGGGTACACGAGTGGGCCTTCGGCTCCGAAAGCCCATATCGATGATGTTTGGTTGAATGGTTCGCACGCTGACACTTGTTGATGGCCCAGCATTGAAATCTGCAGCAATTTCCGGAAGGGTTGCACGTCTGTCACGTTTAATGATTCTCGTCAGTCGTCGTTGGTCCCGTTCTTGCATGATCTTTTTCCGGCCGCAGCGATGTCGTAGATTTAATTTTTTACAGGATTCCCGATATTCACGGTACACTCGTGAAATGGGCGTACGTGAAAATCCAAATTTCATCGCTACCTCGGAGATGCTATATCCCATCTCTCGTGCACCGACTATAACACTACGTTCACTTAAATCTTGATAACCTGCCATTGTAGCAGCAGTAACCGATCTAATAACTATGCCAGACACTTGTTGTGTTATATAGGCGTTGCCGACCACAGCCCTGTACTCTGATTGGTTCCATGTCTCTTTATTTGCATACGCATGCCTGTACCAGTTTTTTTGGCTCTTCAGTGTATTATCAATATTATATTAAAATATAAATAATTTCTATAAATACTTGCAAATATTCTTATTATTCTTGATGCAGGGGTGCAAGTGCCCCTCATCCATTTTGGAGCAGAAATTTTGAAAATGGAGCAGAACTAAAAACTAACTGTATCTGCATTTTCTGTGAAATGCCCATAGTTTTGCCAAAAATGGTTGAAATAAATAATTCTAAATAAATTTCCTTCACAAATTAAAGTCCATTTAAATTTTTTCTGAAGTATCTTATCTGTCACTACTAAAACATGAATTACTGAAATGATGAATAAAAAGTATACTGAAAATCTAGGCAGCAAGAATTTCTGCTGCTTGAACACCAAAATCTTATTCATTATGATATAGCAAAAAAAAGTCCATGCAGAATATAATAAGGGTTTCCGTGAAAAAAAGTTAGCTTCTCACAGAATTTAAAATGATTAAATTTAAAAGCGAAATGGGAAAAAAACATGAAAAATATAAATACCTTATTTACTTAAACAATTTCTCAACATAATAGCATGTTAATAAATTAAAAATGTTTTCTCAGCCTGAAGCCTGTTACAATATTTTCTATATGAATCAAGAGTCGTTTTCAAAAGTTCAGTATCTTAATAGCAATTTTTTTCGAATTTTTCATGCCCTTGAACATAAGATTCTATGTGTCTTATTCTTTTAAAGCATTGGATGGACAGATTTTTTCACTGTTCAGACTTTTGTTAACAATGAACTCTCTTTCACTGTCTGCGTTACCATGTGCTAAAGATAAAAAAAGCCTTCACTGAAACTGTCAAAATTTTGAACTTTGAGCTTCTTTCAAGGTTACAAAGTTTGAATATGTCCACCCAATATCTATCTATTCTCTGAACTGATTTCACTTCTTGTAATTCTTTGCATTGCATTGCAGTGCAATCCATTCATTGCACATAATTAATAGTTCTGTTGGTGATACAATGTTAAACAACATCCAAGCAATACGTGAGGGAGTAATGTACCATCCCAGTAATGCACGAGAGGGAGTGCGAAAAGCAAGAAGAGGGTGCGAACATTTCATTCTCTCCAACATGTTTTGGAAAGGTAGGACATTAATATAAAAAAGGTATCTCACAGAAGTTATGCAAAATAAGCACATGCTCCTAGTGCAAACTCCTTCTTTTGACTATTGTTAAGAGCATGCTCCTCCCCCACCAATGCAGGGGCAGACCGTGCAGCCATATTGGGTGCCGCTCTAGGAGGGGTGCCAAAATGGAGTTGAAAGGGTGGGAAAAGCTTTGTCGACCAAAAAAATAGGTTCTGCATGGGTAAAGATTTTTTCCTCGAACCGCCCCTGTTCGCCAAATCTGGATTTTCGCGATGTGAAATTGTCATGATCGGCAACCGCAAACGATAACCACACGACCGCATAGTGGCTATATGACAAACCTATGGATATTTTAGCTGGAGTTTTTACAGATCCCGTTTTTTCCCAACGATCTCCGAAAAATTTCGGTAATTTAAACGAGTAAACCAATCCCCCTTTTCGATTCTTCGCAAAGGCACGTGTGCAATCTTATGGGAAATAAAGCAAATTTACGGCGCAGATACACTATCTTTGAACGCAGGTTGGTAGCGGAAAAATTAGTTATTTTCAGTATATAACCAGCAGGAGAAAAAACGCTCTCCAAAAATCGGAAAATTCGGCATATTCATTCAGGGACTTGATAGACCGCGGGTTATACCACAATAATGGTACATGACCGTTATTGGACTATTTCAAAGTATTACAACTACTTTCCAGGGTCACGAGATGATGCGATTGTAGTAGATGGTGGGAAGTGAAAAAGAAGTTTTCCCTTCCATATCTTTTTCCTTATAACCCCTTCCATATCTTTTTCCTTATAACCCCTTCCATATTACCTCTCTCTCTCTTTCAACCTCTTACTCTCTCAACCTCAACCTTTCTCAACCTCTTACTCTCTTTCCTTGAAAGAACGCGCCCCGTGAACAAAATTTTCATGCTTCTTTTTCCTAAATTCCGGGTATTAGTACTGCTAATGAACTAAGTGCATTAGAGGTACTTCCGTGAACCGCAAATGAGCAGGGATTCGGCGCCTTGGTGCACCATGTAGCAAGAGAACAGTTTCGACGCAGTTTGGTGCAGCTCTTGCACCTCTGTTGATGCGAATAGTTCCCAGTTATTTATAACAGTCCTTTCAGAAAATATTCTCAAGAATATTCATAATAATATACAGAGTGATTCAAAACTCAACATACAAACTTTTAAGGGAGGTAGAAAACACAAAAACAAAACAGTATCACAAAAAAAAAAATTCATAACTGTGGATGGTAAGAACTTTTAGCACTTGTGAAACTTAACATGTACACGTATTGTCCTCATTTAAAGTATTGCTAAATAAAGAGTTTTTCCACCCATTATTGACTTTGTTTATCCTTCAGCTGATCAGGTTGGGGTTTCCAGTCATACATTCCTATGTGATTCTGTTTTGTTTTTGCGTTTCCTACCTCCCCTAAAAGTTTGTACATTAAGTTTCGAATCACCCTGCATATTATAATAAATAACCTTTATAAATAACTTGAGAATATTCTCATTGAGGAGAATATTCAAGGATATTTTTTTGACTACTATTATAAATAACAAGAATAATCCTAACTATTTTCAATAAGAATATTCTCCAGTAATTTGTAATACCCCTAGTGATCCTTCCAGAGAAAATGCTCGAAACTATTCTTGGTCGAGAAGATGGGGATAAGTGAAGTTTGTAGCCCATAATATTAAACTTCAAATGCAAAAAAAAAAAAGAGACCAACATGGCTCTGAATTGCACAACTCGCAAAGAAATACAAGTGATACAAAATTTAAGAAAGAATGTGATTAAGAAATTTTAATCACATTGAAGAAAAGAACAGTTCTGTATCTTCTTAGAATGAAGGTGATTTTCTTTTTAATAGCTTCCTTTGTCAATCAAATTTTTTTTTGAAACTTGAAACCTCTTACTATGAAAGAGAATATTCTCTAACTAAATCTTGTCATTATGATTATGCCAAAAATTGTTTTGTTTGAAATGTTTCAGGCAAGGAAATCTGAATTGTACTTCATGATATAAACAAAATTGGTAAAAAAAAAATTTCATAATTCTTGTTCTACGAAAATATTCTCACCTAACATCACTAAGAAAAAACAAAAGTAGTCTGAGAACTTCAGAATTTATATGGTATTAATAGCCCACCACACACCATTTTGCAGCTGTAACCCTTTTCAGATCCTGTATGGGCAAACATGAGGATTGCTTTTACTCACTTTAGACATTCCTTTTATAAATTTAGTCATTTCAGTCATTCCTGAGGAGGATTCTTTAAGGTTTATGGGTGTTTTATCATTGAAGTCAGGAGAGGAATATCAAAAAAGAATATCAACAGCAAGAAAAAACAAGCTCCAAGATTGTGAGTAATGGGTCTGATGGATGGAGATGAAAACCATGAAATCAGTTGATAAAAATTTTTTACAAGATATACAGTCAAACCCTGATTTAACGCTACAACTTATTATGCATAATTCTGGTTCTATAGTTTGGTGTTATACCGAATCACAGTTTAATACATGTAAGGCCTAGAAATAGAGGATTTTTCATTGAAAATTTCTGGAGCTTAGCAGGTTTGGTGCGACAGGGGGGTACTATAATGGTGTCCGACTGTACATCAGGAAAAACAATTTCAAAGAGATTTTGAGACCAGATTTCCAAGCGCTCATAAAGAGAGCAGGAAAATATTTTGGGGAAATTGGCATTGGACCATGGGTACAGATCAGTAGCACCCAAATGGTGTGATATAGCATCCTATGGGTTCGAGAGATATTTTGACACCAAACTTAATTGAACACAGTAATAGGGCTGTGAGACGCCCAACTAGTGTGTCATGATACATTTGGATGCTCAGGATTAAGGGTATTGCAAGTATTGCAAGGTAAGTATTTAAAATTTTATCACTTTCGATGGTGCAGTGAATGTAGAAACTTATGTAATTTCTTGGTTACACAAATGTTTTGTAATTGTGACTTTACTTTGTATCTGGAGAACTCAAAATGAATAAGCTTTTCCATTTCTGACTGTCTGGTTGTGATAACTGTAATAAACATGATTACCAAGACCTACCTACTAAGTAAGACATCAATAAAAAGAAAACTGACAATAAAAAAAGTTTAATACATCAAAAAAATGGTGTAAATATAGTGCCTGCCACTTATGTGACTAATTCAGGCTTCAGGGTTTCTGATAACAATAACAGATTGATGATAATTGGAAACAAACTGAGAAGCAAATAAGATGACCATATGTTACATTTCATTTGTTTAAAAAAATGTCAGCTCTAATTTTTTTACACAAAACCGGCTCTCAAAAATGTTCAAGTGTGCCGCTGAATCATTTTTTTAGTGAAGATTTGAAAGAAGAACTGTTAAAGGTGGATAAAGATTTTTTTTATGCATGATACATTCTGTGTATTCCTGAAGAAAGTCTTTCCACTGGGGAACTGTGAATCTGATCAACTGAAAGGAAAAGACATAGCACTGGAGGAAATGGGATATTTTTTTACTTTACATTCGCCTACACTACAGGAAGATCATTGCAAAATAAGCGTTACATTTACATGGATTATAGTGGCTACTTTTGTCTGGTTAAAACATTATGGGCTCAGATATGTCTGATTCACCTTTAGCTTTGAAATGTGACTGAAAAACTTTGGGTGACAAAAAAAATGATATAAACAAAAATCTTAATTATATAAATATGATAAACAAACTTTTTCTTATGTTATAATATACATCTGATCAGTACATTGAGAAAGTGATAACAATAGCCAAATGATAACACTAGCTGTGATTCCACTAATGTAGTTTATTTTGTTTTTACCACTAATAGCTCTAAAAGTTGCAGCATGTTCTTGTGCTAAAAAAAATAATATTTTCCGACTAATAAGAACGAAGGGTTATCAGTTAAATTAAGGGTCTGCTATATAGCATATTTTTATTTATACTTGATATTGATCAGAAATAAAGTTATAGAATTTTACACAAATCAAAATTCAAGACAAATCAATATAATCATGCTTTTTCAATTAAAAAAATCATACTTTTTTAAAAAGTTTTCCGAAAACCCAAAGTAGAGCATTGTAATCTTTTGACCTGAAAACTTTGGTGATAAACCATCCATTTGGCATAAGTATTTCTGTAGCCAACTTCAATGCACTTAAAGTAAGATGAGCTGGAAAACAAAAAACACATAAATTCAAAGGAATAAAAATTTTAAGGACTAAGAATAATGGAATTATACAGCACACAATGTTTTTAATTACAAAACTGTGATATACAAAGCACTAAGAAAACAAAAAGTTAGGAAAAAACCTCAAAATCATAAATTATTCTTGCATAGCTGCTCAAATTGCATGGTTACAAATAAATATTATCTCCATAAAAATGTGGGCATACTTAATTCAAAAAAACTTGAATTCAATAAAAATCCCTAGTAATAGAATGAGATACATAAAGACCAGTATTTTGCCATCTTGTGAGCTCTTCATTCAACAATATTTTTTCTAAGAGAGAAAAAAACTAACAAGGACAAAACCTCAACTGTTTTAATGGTATTTCAATGTCTTAACAGCCCTCCATTAGTGTTGACTTGTCAACAATGTTGTTATTCTTTGTGAACTTGCATGCACACATACAGAATTAAAATTAAACACAATTTTACATCAATGATGTTTTAAGGAAAAAAATTTTTACCATGAAGATGGTTTAACACTTATAACATTCAAAATACTGTCAAACCCACAATTTAAAAAATCGGATAAAAAACAAACATTTTATTTTTTGAATGAAGAAAATCATCATATCCGGATTGAGTATAATGTAAATATATGCACAGGAACTTTAAAAAAAATTATTAAATGTTTGTTATATATCGGGATCTGACTGTAACTGCTGGTATTTATTACCATTACAGATTGTCAAGAAAAAAAGACTATGTATGCTGATCATTTCCCCGTGAGAGATTTTTTATTATAGTCTCGATTTTGCATCATTCATAATTTTAAAGCTAATAAATACTATCTGAGGATGATGTCACTCTCCACTATCCATACGAAGGCTTCTAACAGCTGGCTGATGTGAAGATGTATTTAGGAAAGAGGAAATTCAAATGCCCTTGCTGGGAATCGAACCTGTGTCCTTTCATTTCCTGAGTGTGCACCATAGACCACTAGGCTACAAAGGCAACGAATATCTCGATCTTTCCTTGGAACTCGTGTGCACTGAATAGAATCGTACATGGACAGCGGACCTAACTCAGGCCAAAGTTCACCTTTGTAGTCTAGTGCAGTGTTTCTTAACCTTTTTTTGCCCGTGGCCCCCTTTGAACCATATTTTTTTCTCGTGGCTCCCCTGTCTTACCCAGAGTTTTCGACCCTCATCTACGAGCAAGATCCTTTATACGTATTGAATTGATTTTTTTAATTGAATTTATACTAAATGAAAATTTTGCGAAGAAAATTGGCCTCCAGATCACTGGCCTAGAATTCAAATACAACGCCACAACAGGCAAAATGCCCAACGAGGTGGCTTATAAAAAGATGCCCATAAAAATATGGTTGTCATATGTTTCAAAAATACAGCAACCCCATTAAAAATGCAATTAACACAAATTACAAACAATATATACACATGCAAACAATATATACACATGATACAGTACAATATATATATTGATACAGTCAAACAATGCAATTTACGACAAATTTGCTAAATATTGCAAAATTTGCAGAAATAAAAGGCTGCTGCAAATCAGAGTAAACAAAAAGATATGTTTTTTAAAAAACATCTGTCATGAATTGTTGGCCATACTTAATAAAGTAAAATATCGGAAGCTAGGATCTTAAATACGGTATAATACAGGGCATCGTCGATTGTCACCAAAAATGTTGCCATAAGTCTCAAAATCAGCAATAGTTGCAAAAAATTACAAATGCTTTTTAAATGAAAGACTACTAGAAATCACTGTTAATTTAAATGTAGCCATAACTATCATAATATGATTTATAAGCTATGAAATTATCAATCATGAGTTTAATAAGCATCATAAATTGAAATAGGCTTTGCTGAAAAAAAAAACAGTACAAGTGTATAAAATAGTCGGAACAGTCAAAAATCTGACCATTCTGAGTGTCCCATAAATAGCAGGACACCATCATGTTGTAAGTTTCTGGTCCGTCGAATTGTTTCACACATTTTACTTGTCCTCAGGTTGAGAAACACTGGTCTAGGGCGCTCACCTGCCAAGTGAGAGGACGTGGGTTCTATTCCTCGCAAGGGCAGTTGAATTTTCTTTTTCCTAAATACATCTTCACATCAACCAACTGTTAAAAACCCTCAAATAAATACTATGTTTGCAATATTACAAATATCTATCATAGTACTAAATCATATGTATCACATGCATTTATATTTAATGTTACTTGCCTTGAGCGAAAGCATCATGAGTCCAGCTTCTACCAACATTTGGAGCACCATCATGGAGCACTACATCTGCTTTCCATGTTTTTAAGTGCCTCTTTATTGTCTATAAATAATAAATTGAAAGAATATGCTGAAATTAATTCAAATCAAATATTTCCCGGTCGGTTCTAAAATACTTCTTGAACAAGAAATCTGTCATCATAGAAATATATTAAGCCGCATCCACGCAAAAACCGATTTTGAGGTGTGGGTAGCACAGTAAAGGTTTGATTTTGTCTAGCCACACCACAAAATCAGTTTTGTATGAGTAGCAGCTGCTGGTGTAGTCTCGGATTTAGGGCCAAACATATACATACAATACCCTACGCCATGAGCCAATTTATTAGAAACTTCATACAGGAATGCTAATGAGGAATAAGGCTCTGTTCCTGGGGGTGGGGGTACTGAAGTCGCATTTATACCAGAAGACTCAGTATCCAGCCGATTCAACCATGTGCACCCCTCAGAGGAGGATGTTGGTTCAGGATATTGGTTTATTTTAACAAGAAAACCTACGCGAGTAATAATATCACCTTCATTGCTGCTAGAATCGCTAAAAATTTGATTTTTTTCTATTTTGCTTCATAAAGTACAGAAAGATAAGAAGTTGAAGAAAGAGATAGAAGAACGATAAGTGGGATAAAAAATTTCTTTTTCAAGAAAGCGAAAATGGGGGGGGGGGGAGCTTTAGCAAAATGCTATAATGCTAATGTAATGATTGATGATTGGATGTCTACTCATTTTGTACCTCCTGTACGCATTTTTGCGAAAGTGGCTACTACTTCTTTCGCATTCTATGATTTTCTTTCACATTTTGCAAAAAATGAGACCATAGCTTAAACCCTGATAAGGTGAACTAAAATTGTCGTTTTTACTCAGTTTTCCAGGCTTTGAGATGTTTTTTAATAGTGCTGTGTGAGGGGGAATAGGCAATTCAAGTCGTTTAGTCGCCCAGAGTTCTAAACTCCAGGCTACTTGAGATAGAAGTTTCTCCTTGCGAGGGAGGCCTAAGGTTTTACACAGGAGGGTTTTTCATATGAGGTACATATGTACAGTTTAACAATTCAAGTTATAGAAAACTTCCAGTGATGGAAAATATATTTCTCAGATGGAAATTACAGCATGGCCCCAAGTTTTTTAGAACAAGCTTATTGTCTAACGAGGGAATGAACGCTAGAACTTTGCCACTACACTTATCCTGTTGCCGAGATCTCTTCTAGCCCAGCTTCGTGGCAGAATCCGGAACACTATATTTTGTGTAAAAAAAAAACAAGAAAAAAAAAACATAGCATTCACGATTTTTACAGCATATTTTCCCGGACAATCGGATACTGTTGCAATTAACAAAGTTAGTGGTGATTACAGATGAGATGGGGTTGGGAATAGATGAAAAGTTTCTGGGTTTAGTTAAGATGGATGAATGCAGGGGTCTGTCCAGACTTTTTGCACAGGGTCCTGTTTTTGTGAAAATGTACCTTATTTTTGTGAAAATGTACCTTATTTTTGTGAAAACGTTCAAAATAGCAGTGAAAGTAATACTAATTAAACAGCAACCTCATTTTCCTATTTTATTTCATTTTTATTATCATTTTCCTAGTTTTTGATGCACTCACAGCTTGTTTGTGTTTCTGGCTATATATATGCTTGTTGACACATCGTGTTGGGTGATCATCAAATTGCACCCCCTTGGTCAATCCAGGGTCCCTTATCAAAAAATGTAGAACATATTTTGCAAAGAAAGCCAGATGCAGAAATGCTGTAACATAGCCAACTGTGAAGCTTCTCAAAACGTGCGATGTTCAACAAATTCGGTACTTTTAGACCCATTTTTCTAGCTTCTGTAGATGAAATTTTCTTAAAATCCGGCTCTACCGACGAATTCGTAGCATCTTTCAGCGCTTCCGATAAATCAGCAATGTCTTCCACCGCTTTCGACGAATCGGTAATGTCTTTCGAAGAAACGGAATTGTCTTCCGACGAATCGGCAATGTCTTTCGAAGAATCCGAAATGTCTTTCAGCGCTTCTGATAAATCGGTAATGTCTTTAGGCGCCTCCGATAAATCGGTAATGTATCGCGCCGTTTCCAAGGTTTCGACAGCGTGGTTCGAAACCGATGAAGGAAGCAATGTTTCAGTAATTTTTTCCGGGTTAGCACAATTGGAATTATCTGTATCTGACGTCTTTTTGGTGACGTTTTCAGATCCTCGTTTAAAAAACGATGTTATGGAGCTGCATCCCCTAACGTCAGTTGGCCGTATTTTTTTAATGTAGTAATCACTATTCCTTGAATTTCCACCTGTTGGTGGTCGACCACGCTTCATATTAAATTTTCAAAAATGAAAGCGCAATACAGGAAAAAAAACGTGCACAAAAAATCCAATTCTACAATTGTTGATGATTGTTGTTGTGATTCAAAGACCATTTGAGGAGAAGTGCGGGGCTAAAGCGTTTGTATAATGGCATAGGTTGCGCGATAAAATATCGGACGCGGTCAATCCGTGGTCAACCAGCGGGATGTCCTAACCAGAAGACTAGAAACAAGGAAAGCCCTCTCAAGGTCACGCTCTTTCTCCGATCGCCTTTTCAAGGTCATGTTTTCCGGTATCCAACCAACAACTTCTATAGATAAGATTACTCATCTATGGGGGAAGGGGTGGTGGTGTTGGGCCAACAATACATGCTTAAAAAAAAAGATCAATGGCTTTCTATTACAACTAGGGTCATAACTGATAAGAATTTTGTCGCACAGCAGTCGCAAAAGTTCGTTTTTTACGACGTAATTTTCATGAAGGGTTCGTTTTCTGGAATTTTGTGATGGATCCGTTTATTATCCTCCAAATTTTGTGAAACATCCTTTTTTTTAGCCCCGGAATTTTGTGAAGGGTCCGTTTTTTAGCCCCAGAATTTTGTGAAGGGTCCGTTTTTTAGCCCCGGAATTTTGTGAAGGGTCCGTTTTCCGGACCCAAATTCCGGCTGGACAGACCCCTGGAATGTATACATATTAGGATGGAGGTATATTTTAAAAGCAATTGGGGGGGGGGGGACGCCCATATCATCTCATCTGTTATTTTACACTTGTCATATTATATACACAGGATACAAAAAAAAATGAGAATTGAGAATCCCGTTTTAACGAATACTGTTATAGCAAAAATCTTGTTTTAGCAAAAGCTTTTCTGATTCCCCAATTAAGTTAACATTGTAACAAAATGCAAAAACCCGGAATTCCTTTATAACGAAATGATTTCTCTGATCTCTTGGAGTTCGTTATAACGGAATTCGACTGTATCCATTGGAGCGAGTCATCTCGCTCAACACCTTATTGGTAAGCAAATGGGTTTGATAACTTGTGAACTAGAAGCCAGCATCAGTTTTATTGGGTTGAGTTCACTCGTTCCTGGGTGGATTTGATGAAAATATACAAAATTGAAATATTGTGCGGGGGGGGGGGGGAATATATATAATTAGGGATCACTCGTGCATCTCACATTCATTCATTGTCTTCTGGACCATGGAAAGATGGCTTATGACCTTCATCAAGAAAAGAGGGTTCGTTCTTCTGTAGGGAAGAATGGAGAAAGGAAAAAACATATCTTCCAGGGTTTCTGCCGGATAGTGTATCCCCCTCCCCCTTTATCCCTACTGAAGAACCCTCCCTTTTAGTGATGAAGGTCATAAGCCATCTTTCCGTGGTTATATATTGCATACATTCCAAAAACTTTGCTTTGTCTTCAGACTCAAATTTGGTAATCACACATAGAAACTTTCAGGTGACAAGGCAACCTCTAATTCACCAAGCCCTGTTGTACAAAAAAAATCTCAATTATCTGACACACGAATAATGCAATAACTGATTTTTTTCCCTTAAAAACGTGTATTAATCTTACTAATATATTACTGATGCTAATGTAGCCATTTATTTTTGATATCAAAACTTAGTTTCATATAATTACATACTTAAAAAGTTTATCCCACCATACTTTTAGTCCAGGAAGTATCAGATAATTCAGGGTCCATTGCCTTAAAGCAGAATATTTTGCATCGTCATGCAACAAGCCTTCAGTTGACTGAAAATGCTGAGAGGTAAGAATTCAGATTTTTATGTTTTCTATACAGAAGAGTTCTTTTTCTCCATTCTTTTATGGAAATTATTCCCAAGACTACAGCAACACTGATTTCCAGAGCAGACAGGCTTTCAACATGATACTCACATAGCATGAAAATTAAAGCATTTACCATGTCCACTTCAAGACATGGAAGACAAACAGCAGCACCAGCGAACACAAAACACGCACAACTGTGATAACATAACTATGTTGGGCCACGCATGCAACACAGAAAACACATTTTAACATGCACTGATTCATTGAAAATTTAGCAAAGGAATGTTTATAAGGTGCATGTAAAGTTAATATTTAATGACATGTAAACATTAGAAATAACTTTACACTGTACACTAGAAATAATTTTAAGGAATCATGATAAACTACAAAGCAAAAAGCTCAGGCACTTCAGACAAGCTGAAGGGGAGAAAAAAAAAAAAGGTAATTATTTTCAATGGGAAAATTTGACAGTGATTCACGATAAAGATTTTCATGAGTAACTTGCAGAAATGATTTAATCCTATAAATTGTGGTGTCTCTAAAGTAATTTACCAGTCTGCATTTGTCAGTTGTGATATCTTCTTGAAAAGTGATTACATTCGGTATAGGCTTGATGGAAACCAAATCCACACCTAAAATAGAAAGATATGAATCAGCTTTTGCTTTATTTTTATTTTGTTTAAAATTAATAGCCTTCATAAGATGACGAATGAATTTATATATGATTAGATGTAAAATTCTTGAGAATAATCTTTAGAAGAATATTCGAGAATATTTCCTGGAAGGACTGCAATTATAAATAACTGGAGATATGATATATATAAGTACACGTAAATACAAAAGACAGATAAATCATATTTTAACCCTCTGGCCACAGGCACGTTTCATATATTCTATAAAATTTGCAGAGTATGTCATTATATTTTTCTATATTCATATGGTGGATAAAACTACCCCATGATTTTGTACAGAAAAATTCAAAAACCATCAGTGGCTGGAGGGTTAAAAACCACAAATTCACTTTATACATGCTCAAAAAACTGTAAAGACTTTCAACGATGTTTTGCCCATAATAAATTCCAAACATAACCAAGACAGGCAAAAATAACAGTCATGCTGCAAAAAATATTTGTTATAACCAATATCCAATAAAAATTCATTTAACCACCAAAATCCCCTTATCCATATATTTTGAACCAAATGACTATCTTCTTGAGCCTGGAATTATGAATCCAGAATTGTAATATGAGATTCCAGAATCATAATATATGATTTCAGATCTTGCATTGTTTTATATCAATGCAAACAATTTACTTATTTGTTCTTCTTTGATTCCTATTACAGTGGAACTCTGATTAACTAGGAGTATACTCCTCCAACCGCAAGAATTATTGGCTATGCCATAACACGTCAGATGATCTTATTAAATTCAGTTACATAAAACGACTACACATAAAGAATAAATCAGTAGCTCACCAGCAGCTAAGCTTATGTTAATGCAATGACTTGAAGAAATGTAAGCAAAACCTTACCAATAATGATTGCTGAAACTGGCATAGACTGTTGTGCAACTTGTAGCCATCCTCCTGGTGCAGCACAAAGATCAACCAAGACACGAGACTTTTGTAAAAACTCAAATTTTCTATTCAGCTGAAGGAGCTTGAATGAAGCTCTGGAACGGAATCCTATATTTTGAAGTAAAAAAATAATTATGAATATAAATGAGTATTTTAGTGAGACAATATAAAATAAATACAAACTTTTTGCTTTCTTTTTTTCGGCCCACGAGCTGTATGACGTAAATGTCAGTTTTGACAGGGAAAACATTTTTAATTATTCCCCCCAATAAAGAGTAACAAAATAAAAATAGTTCATATCACAAAGGTAATATTACACATATTGGGTTATTCAGAAAAAGGCCCAAAAATTTCGAAGGACCTCGATCTTACACTTCCTAATAGCAGGGCAACCTTGGGGAAAGAGGGAGTGGGCAACATCGTTTTTTATTTGTTTTACCTGTGCTGAAATAAGCCCCTTTTCTTTCTTAAGAGAGAATCATGGCTCATTAAGTTCGAAATGCTTTGCAGTAAATGCAACTGTGCCATGAGGGTTGTCCAGAAAAAAACTTTCCGATGGTTTCGTTTAAGAATGCGCAGTTAGGAGTTGTAGAACACAGAAGTCAGTTAGGTATGGGTCGTGGTTTACTTGCAGCAAGTTGAATCTTCATGAGATTAGGCTGCTAACCTATTCCATTGTGCGAGGTGAAAGCTCCAATAGGATAGCAGAGAAGTACTTTTTTTCATCTCACACTTTGGCCGACTGGCGGCAATTCATTCATGAAATGATTCTGAATCATATTGAGCTCAAGTCGGAAAAGATATGCGGCACAGAAAAGATAGTACAGATAGATGAATCAAAGTTTAAGAAGAGGAAATACAATAAAGGTCACAGTGGAGGGGCAATGAGTTTTTGGTGGCATAGAGAGGGGCTCAGCAAAGATGTTTCTAGTAGCTGTTCATGATACTCTCATAGGGGTCATCGAGACATGGATAGAGACGCGTACAACGATTTATTGAGATTGTTGGAAAGCTTATCATCATCAAGGAGATAAAGGTTACAACCATCTGAAAGTGAACCACAGCATTGTGTTTGTTGACTCCATCACAGGATGTCATACAAACACTGTTGAGAGTGCCTGGCGACACGTCAAGGCCTCCCTGCCGGAAGATAATCGGCACAGGGAAACTTCAAATTTCATTTGGATTTTTTTTTGTTCCGGCTGTCATGCGAAGGGAAAGACATTGATATTTTCAATGCCTTTTTGGAAATAATTAGGGATATAAAATGGGAAAATTACAAAATATCTGTAGTTCAATTATCTGTTTAGATGACTATAGGCTTTACATAGATGTTTGTATATATGAGGGTAATTCCCCCCTGAAAGGAACAGATTTGAGAGTATTTTTATAACCCAAAAATCGGAGAGTATTTAGTTTTAACCCAGAAATCAGCATTTATTTTTTACAGTTGTTATTTGTTATTATTGTTAGTTTTTTTTTTTTGTTTTTTTTTTCATGCTGCGATTTTTTTTGGTGCCCGTTCTGACCATCTTGGCCACTTTTAGTCAGGCTGTCTGACACGTATGGTGCCAAAAAAAAGTCTCCAAAAATTGCCAAGTGGCAGAAAATACGACAGCTGTTCCCTCTCAGGTTATACATTCACATTTCTATGAATTTTTTGCGTACAAGCCACTATAGCTTTGGTCCCACAATTTTTTTTTTAATCCAGAGATTGTATTTTGCCCTGTATTATTTAAAAGAAAGGCTGGGTTTCATTTTTATTCTGGAGAATATTCACTTATATATCAGGAGGGAATTTGTATTATTTAGACGAGAGTTATGGTTTTATATTCCAAGAAATCACATTTTCATTTATTTTATAATAAACGGTTAGAATGTTATATTTTTAACCTTGATCCCTTATCTAGCCAAAAAATGTTTTGTTCATTCACTGTAGATACATGCAGGGAGCTGGGCGTTTATTCAGTGTATGACAGAACGGAAGGTGACGTCCTTTCTGAGACTGCATGCGCATTAGTAACAAAAGAAAAAGAATAGGTAAATTAAATTAGAATCCACTGTTAACCTAGTCAGTAAAGTTCAAAACTGGCAATACGAATGTTAATGGTTCAAATCCCAGTCATAACTATAGTATTTTCTTCTTCTTTCATCTTCAATTTATTTTTCTTCTTTCATCTTCAATTTATTTTTCTTCTTTCATCTTCAATTTATTTTTCTTCTTTCATCTTCAATTTATTTTTCTTCTTTCATCTTCAATTTATTTTTCTCCTCTTACATCTTCGATTTATTTTGTTTTCCACTTGTATGCAAAGGTTTTTATTAAGTGTTCAGTCATTTCCGGAGGGCCCGAACGGAGATATGGAGAGGGGGCATGGAGTTGACTGATCTAATGTATATATGAATTGGCATCATCATCATCATTGTGCCCCCCAGACTTCAAATCTATCTCCGCCATGGCGAAGCCTTCACGGCAATTGATTCATTTTTAATTACTATACTTATATTCAGGGGTGAAGAGTCATCTGTTTACTGTGTAGGGTGGTGGATCAGCAAGTAAAGCGTACCCATCAGCCATCTGTGAGCCGCATTGACAAAATATGTAAAAGCGAAATCACATCTTGCCAATTGTAATACAGATGAGAATAATTTGTTTCATTCTTTTCAAAATATATGGGCTAGTGACGTGACTGAAACAAATCTGCTGAAAATCAAATAACGCACCTTGCCAGATCTTCACAATGTCAACAATTACATGCCCCTTTGTCAGGGGCACCCTGCGGCCCAACAAAGGTTTTTTTGTTTTTTTTTTGAAGAGATTTTTTGTTAAACTGTTCTGGGGAGCCGCGGTCGGGCGCTGATTAGAGTGTGGGGCACCGCGAGTGGTAAAAGTTTGAGCCCCCGGTGTAGGGAGTAAATGATGAGAGAATTGTTTACCTGTTTCTTTGGCAAGTTTGTAAAATTTATCTTTCCGCTGTTTTCCTTTCTTAACGTGTTTTCCCATGTTTTAAATGTTAAAAACAAACGCTCCAAAACACTGCGGGGGAAAAAAAATGCGCTGGAGCAAAAACACGAGGAGCACGTTGTCATTCGTACATCAGTACGGCCTGAACTACCGGAATCAGAAAGGTTTTTTTTATATATCCTAATTCAACCATTCTCCATTTAATTCAATAAAATTCAAATATTATAATTATAAAAAATTCTTTGATTGATATTTTTAGTTTTAATAATAAAAAATTTCAATGTTTTATTTTGCTACTATTTAATTTTGATTTATTTCTGTAGTATGGAAGCAATAAAGGGAATCTATCTAACTTAATTTCGTTCTTCCTTTAACCTTAGAAGCGGACGAATTCCGTCAATCAAATCCCACAAATATTTGTTGAGTAAGAGTTTTAATAGTTTCTTTGAAAAAATTGTTTTTTAGCTCCAAAGTTAATGCGATTTCATTATTTATTTATTCATTTTCAATTTTAACAATGTCCTCAATGAGATTTTATTTGAAGTTAAATAAGAGTTATCCCACACACAAAAGATATGCAGAGATGAATTGATAATATTTCTTCTATTCATTGTTTCATTTATTCTCATCAAAATTTATATATTTGCGATAATTCATTGCGTGAAATAAAATCTCAATTCATCAATTTTTACAGCCTTAATTGATTGATGTGTATATGATTGATATATATATTTTTTAATTTTATGTATAAATGTAGGCCGCCCAACTCAAACAGGGATCTTATGAGAATTTGGCGATGATAAATAATTTTTTGCATGTGCGTACCTGCTGTAAATTATCTTGAATTTTTTTTGGAAAAGCTAAATACTAACCCCTTTTGCAATTTTTTTTCCTTTGGCGAGAGAAACGTCAGAAAGCATGATTAGAAGTTTCCAAGAGTGAAACGTAGTCATGCTTTTTAACGTCTTTCTTGCCAAACAAAAAAAAATCGCCAACACATCGTCGCCGAAAAGGGATTATACTACAGCAGCTGAATTGAAAAAAATATGATAAAAACAATAACAAACAAAACATAAGTGATCGAAATTAAAAATAAAACATCCTAAGACTAGATATGATATCGAGATTGGAAATGAAACAACATTTAAAATCATTGAAGCGCTGCAGTAATACAAAAGCATATAAGGACCAGCACCCTCTCTATGGGGAAGGGGGGGGGTGATGTCATTTAACAGTATAGTATAGAACCGAGCACGCCCAGGCTCTGTCGCTTTTGCGATATGAGCTCATTGATCGTGAGATCCTGGGCGTGGCGGAAAAACTCAAACTGGCAAGCCAGCCGGGAAAGCATACCCGGTTCGAACCAACATCCCGCCAACACTCCAAGCAGCACAACCACACCCGAACCCCCAATCCCAGGGCACATCACCGCTCGACAAAGCCAGGACAGCATGACCCCCTCAGCCCGACACCCGCGACAAGTCCCCACCGGCATGGTCTACAGCGTCCCAACATGTCCCACGAAGGGAGACGCCCGACCACCCCTATGAACCTCCACCGCGGACACGAGAGAGAACCCACCACAGGACGGGGACACCACCCTATCAAGAAAAACACGGAACGCCTACATTTAACAGTAAGCAAGTGAAAAAAAAATACGAAACAAATGATACAAGTAGCAAATACCTATAGATATGGAAGATTATAGTGAAAGTGCATTGTAACAGTTTCAGCTTATAAATGAGAATCTCGTTATAACGAGGTATTTGCTAGTGTTTGTCTAATAGTAATATTGAAAATAAGTAAGCGTCTCATGAATTCCCTAAAATGTTATTTTTCCTTCTCTTTTGTCAAGAATTTAACAATCACTTTTTTCATGGCACATGATCCTCATGAAAATTACTCTCGGGACTTCCAACAAAGAATGGACACTGAAAAGACAAATTTATTCAACCTCCCCCCCCCCCCCCTCCCTTTGCTTGTTTTTGGGCTTCCCAGTATATACATGGGATATGTGATGATTTTATTTATTTTTTTTTTTGTCTTTCCTAGTGACTAAGATACCACAGGACTAGAACTTGCAGTTTAAAGTTTTTTTCCAAAGACTGAAAAATCATGCTAGAAAAACTTTCGGATTAGTGAGGGAATGTTGGCGAGTTGCTACAGCCAATAGTGAACAGTGATATAATAGTTGAGACTTTTAATTGCTCAGTTGGTAAACTTAATTTTTAGTAATACAAAGTTCAATGCAAAAATGTCTTAGAGAATTAACAGTTGTGAAACCCTCCCACACCAAAAAAATCATTTTCACTACAGTTCTATTCATTAGTATTAGAGCGAAATGATCTAAAAGACATTTGATGCAGATGAACAGCAACTTTCTACAACTTTCTACCTCTGAGACAGCAAAAAATATATAAATTCGCTTATAATTAGTACTCTGTTATAACAGTTTTTCCTCATGATTGTTAACTGTCGTTATAATGGACTTTTACTGTATTTAATTTTTTGAAAATGCTGTGATGTAAATTTGTTAACTAAAATTTTTGTCAACTTCTAATGTTTTGAGAAATGTATCATTTTAAAAACAGATTTTCTACTTTACTCAGCATCGTAAACTCAGTAAAATCTCGGACTCTGAGACACTTGTCGAATAATGTTTGTTTCCGTGATATTATTAGTAGGCCTATACAGAAATGATTTCTATATTTTCAGATTGATAAGGCATCTATTTAAAATTTTCTTCATTTAAATTGCTTTCATCTCTTTTCTCTGACTCCATCACTTTCTGTCACTGCCCCAAAGCAGAATATGCCAAAAACTGCAATGTAAGTTGCAGACAATCTGGAAGAATTCTGAGAAAAGTGTAGGAAACACTATTATGAATATTTTTAGTCAGCTGAGGGCTCATTGCAGAACAATGCAAAACATTCAGCTTTGTGGATCACTGAAAATTACTGTGTTACTTCCTTCGTCATTTTCAAGAATTCTTTTGTTTGAACTATTTTAGGAATGCTGAAATGGCCTTTAACAATCGCATTATATTTTTAGGATCCAGAAGCTGCTTTTTAGGCAAACTTTTGAGATATTTTTAAAATCACTCAGAAACAAGCATGGAGATGCTTACAATACCCCGATTTATTTTCTTCATTGAATAGATAATTATCAATCAAAATGTGTTTTTCAACAGCACCATAAAGATAATGCCATGAGCACCATGAAGATATAATAATTAATAATTTAATGTATCTACTGAAGAAATGAAGTTTGCATGAGTATGTTGAGATGACAGTTGCATGTGCTCGCTCACAAAACAATGTTTTACATTGTTCTGCAATGAGCCCTCAGCTGATGGAAAATGCTCTGTGATATGCAGCATACATCATGGTTTTTGAAAAATTTGGTTTCATATTCTGCTGGGTTAAGTTATTGATATGAATCTCAACTCTCGTGATTTTCTTTGTAAGAAATAAGTTATATAAACAAAGAGAGAGAGAGAGAGGTCTCTATTATTTTATCAATAAGTAATTATCCAAAGGTAAGTTTTTCCCCAGCATAGATTCCCCAACTGCATAATGCAGTTAGTCATACCTTGATACCCTGCTGTTACAGAGCCCATCTAAATTTATAAACCCCATGCCCCCGACTGTAAAAAATACACTAGAAATGGTATGTGTATATACATACACACATACATTGAGTACATGTTCTTTGCCCCCCCTTCCCCCAGAAAAAAGTTGAAATGACGGCCCTGCTCTTGAGGCTTGCTAGTTGACAGCAAGATTTGGTTGCTATTTTCATGCATTGTAACTAATTTAGTTTTTTTTCATGTTACAGAGGGTAACTTGCATCAAGATGCCTTTGTGTGTTTTTCATACTAATGTTCCCAGCAGTGCTATTCCTGATAAATTTGAAATAAAACTGTCCGAACTTCTGGCTGGAATTTTGTCAAAGCCAATTGAGGTAGTTTTTATGACCTATTGCTCTCTTGAAGTTATTGCACCTGCTGTATATTTTGAAACACTATACTCTTATTGTGCCTTCAGACAAAAATTAAAGGCAGTGTTTAATACTCTGTGTCATTGCTGGATAAATCGCAGGCACCATGGTCATTATAAAATCGGTTTTGGCGCCTAAAATTTTCTGAATGTGACTGTTAAATTGGAGTATGAACAGCACAAAATTTGGTTTCGTGACAGTGTCTCTTTTAACATTTAGGAAGGATATGAAGTCTTGAAAAAGATGAAAAGCATGATTGAGCATTTTTCTTGAGATTAAATCATTTTTGGCACGTGAGAAACTTGGCCGGCACCTAAAATTTTTTCGATTTGTCAGGCCCTTCTCTATTTCCAGGGCTGAAAAAATCCAAGGTGATTGGTTGCCATGGTGACTAGGAAATTGAGATTGGCAATTTCCTATATGGAGTTACTAAATTGGAGTCAGAACAACACAAAATTTTTGGAATTCATATCAGCATATTTATCAACATGGAAGGGGAACAGATATTTTCTGGATTTTACGTCGAGGTGAACTCGAAAAGAAAAGTCATATATAGTCTCCGTCGGAACTTGAACTCAGGCCATCTTGCATACCGGGAAACGTGCTACCATCTACACCACTGGAGACACGACCCTAGCTTCCTTATTTCACTTGCTGGGCATGAGGTGCTGAAATAAAGGCATTAGTAGCCTCTCTTAACTTCAGTACGGCCCAGGTGGGGCACGAGATATATGGCTTTTTCTCATTCCAAAGTGCATGAAATAATGAAGGCAGGGCTTGTCTCCAGTGTTGTAGATAGTAGCATGCTTGCCCGGTGTGCAAGAGGGCGTAGGTTCGAGTCCTGATGAAGACCAGATGACTTTTCTTTCGTAGTTCTCCTTGGCATAAAATACAGAAAATATCAGTTTCCTTGATATATGGGGGCTGAGAAAAAGCCTTCTATTTCTAACATGGAAGCTATATGCTGGAAAAGTCTAAAGAAATATTATTTTGAACTTGTTTTTTCTTTGAAAAAATTTTGGTTCCTGAAAATTTCTTCTGATGCCTTGATTCTTTAGTGATTTGTCAAGCCCTGTCTATGTCAAGAGCCTTCAAATTTCTTGAGTCTCAAGCTTTGTCTATCATCAATTGAAGAGCATCCTTACAGCAACATTGAAATGTGCTTTCCTAAAATCTGCATGATTGTAATTTTTGAATGCAATTTTTACAGGGTGCTTAATTGAAGCATTGCTCAAGTGCTTGCGAGCACAAAATCGGACATGACAATTAAACACTCTGTATGAATTGCAATCAAAATTACAATTTTTCAGGCATGCCCGAGTATAAAATCGGATGCAAACATTAAGCATTCTTGCTGCTTCAAGGAGTGCAACAGTGCTTGTAAGCGACATGTTGAAGATGGCTACTCTATGCCATCCTTGATGACAGAACATCTTATCAAAATAATTTATCACTTAATTTGTTGAGTAAACTTCAGAAAACATTGTTTATTGAAATATAATATCAGTGCTTAAATTAACCAAGTTCGATGGTATTCTCATGGGTGGAGATGAACTTTCAGTGCTGGAAGGAGAGGTCTGAAGTTTTTTTTTTGTTGTTTTCTAATTTTCAGGCACAAATTCGAGAGCCTGTCACCCATTTGAAAAACTCTCTTTTGCTGAGATCAGGCATACCTTCAACACGATACGTAACCATAAATTTCAGCCTTTGCTATTTTCACTTCAAAATATGGAAGACAGGGAGGAGATCACAACTCCTTCCATGACTATTTGCATATCCCCCAACTTGATAGATTTGACGTGCATGATTTTTGTCAGCGTCATGTATCGTTTAACTTTGGGGTATTATTGTATATACAAGTTTTGTTGTAGCTACAGCAACTGTTTTGTGATTGTGCTTCTTTTTAGTTTTACTGTGAAATGAATTTTTTTTTTTTTTGTAATTTTCATAATCTTGGTTTATATTTTACATGGTGGTAATTGATTTTTTTTTTCATTTTTTATGTTCCTCTGAAATTAACTCATTTTAATATAATATGTATTCTATGGTCAATCGTATTACAGCGTATCACAGTCGTGGTCGAGCCTGGGAAAAAGATGGCTCGAGGAGGAACTACAGACCCAACCTGTTTTTTCCAGATTTGGTCTATTGCTGTTTTCTCGCCAGAGAAAAATCCTCTCTATGCTTCCAAACTCTATCCATTTATATCTGAATCATTAGGAATTCCGGAAGATAGGTGAGAGCCTCACACACACTCTATTTTTTATTACAAAAAAATAAAAATTAACCTCTTATCTGGCTCTTTTTCCGGTCTTATATTTTGTCCTAAATCAGCTTTAAAAAATCGTGTTCTTTACTTGATGTTATTAACACTAGAACCGCTGAGTGAGTCAATTTGATCCAAATCAAACTTCATTTTCATTTATCTCAAAAACTTACAGGCATTTCGTGTTTTGGAGTTATAAGCACTTATACCTAGAACTGCGGTTCGGATCATTTTGACCCAACGTACTAGTATTCTATAGGAAAAAGGGGGTGTAGGATTTTCTTGGCAGTGGACCCTTTACCCTTTCTAAAAAGTATTTCTAAAGGAGGATTATGGAGAATAAAGGTCTTTCAAGGTCAAAGCCAATTCATTGTAGAGCAGATTATTTCTTTTTCAATGGAGGAAGGGCAAGCAGATCTAAATATTTTTTTCCTTTGTAAACTTGAATACCTGGAATTCTGACGGACTCAATGGAGATTTTGGGAGTGTAAAAGTTTAACTCTAGAAAAAACATGTAGTTGAAATTTCTGTAGGCAAACGATGTCACACGTTTGCACCAAATACGTTTTGAATGGATTTCCAAATTTTGGGAAGTATCAGCGTCCAACGAATCTCTCTCTTTCAGAGCACACAGTGATGTAATTGATCAAGCCATTAGAGAGCAAGGACAGAAATGCCTCAACCGACACTTTTTTTCACTACGCTGAAGCTGGCTCAAATGCTATAAGCCAAAAAAATATGAGCTTAGTAGAGACGGTGAGACGAAATCAAAGAGCAATAAATATAGTGAAACAACAGTTGTATGGATTAATAATGCCACAATGACTATTTATCAAGGAAAGAACGATATAAGCTTTTCATTATTCAGCACGCTTCATCTGGCAGTCGATACTGGCAGTAGTAGCCCCAAAAAGCTTCCACATACACACAGAAACTACTATTTCACACTACAATTCAAAAGTGTAACGATCGTAGTTTTAGCAATCAAATGCCCATAAAATATTCGGTGAAGGTGGCATCGCAGACGTTTTCTACAACATCCTGAATCTCACTATAAAAAAATTCCTTTATTTTGTGTAAAGCAGTACAGAAGGCCAGAACTATTTTTCGAAAGCAGTTCCTCTAAAATCTTATTGAAAAGCTGCGTTCATCATAGGTGTTGCCCTTGCGCAAAAGGAAATGTTCGTGCGCTCTTGATCATGTAACTGTTCATGAGCGATCAAAATAATAATAAGAGTAATAAATAAAAATAAACAAGTCTGATGTTAGGTAACATAAAAATGTGGAAGCAAAACTTAATTTTTGCATGGGCTGTGCAACTTCAACATACGATGAATGTGCAAGAATAAGGGAAAAAAAAATTGCCCAACTGCTCATCATAAATTCTACTTATCTGTAAGAAATGAATACTTATTTGACAGTATCATATTATATACTTTCTCATACTTAATTAGACGTGCTTATTTTACATCTTTGTCATATTATAGGATAACTGAAAAATGTTTTTGGACTGAGTAGAGTAAATAATGTATACTAAATCTTATATTTACTGAATTACATCATTTTTTAGCTAATTTTGATGCTCATTTTATATTCATAAACAAATATTTTCCATGATGAATATGCAATTAAACAACATTGAATAAGAGTAGGGAAAAACTCCAGGAATCAAAAATAAATTCCTGTTTTCGCTATGAAATACCATTTTTTCACAGTGTGAGTCAATTTGACCCAGTCCGCGGTTCTAGGTATACTGAAAGTGCCATGGGGCTCTAGTGTTAATGACATTTTTATGTTTTTATAGCTTAGTGTGTATTAACAAAAACACAGTCTCTATTGGCTTTATGAAACACTATTTTCTTATAATTTATTTGTCTAATTCTTAAATCACATTAGTGTAAGTAGTGCCCCCCTCAACCTTTTGTGCCCCTCCAACAGTCGATCCCGCGTATTCTTACTGATGGAAAGTACCTTTCACAATATTCAATATACCATTCATATGCAATTAATTTTGCACAAATTTCAACCTTCTTCATAAGACACACCATTGAGCTGAAGGGAGTGTTAAAACAGCAATCTTTTTACATATAATTAGCTGTTTTTAGCTTTACATCTAATTAGCTCCCCAAAGTTCAGAACCCAGGGGCATTACCTCATCTAGTCAAGTCTTATTTCCTAGTTTTATTGAATTTCCTCTTAATAGACTGAACCTTGCTCCAGTAGGGACATTGTATATATTTTGCATCAAATTTGAGATTTCATGCATGTGATTTATTATATATGTGAATTTTATCTTAGTTTTAATATAAAAAATATGTCATGGCCCCTCCCCTCTTTGGAGCAATGGCTGAAATTGACTATAGGCGATAGAGCTTGAGCCTTGTTTGTTTCAGAAGGAAAAGATTTAGCTTTTCAGGCTTAGAGATGCTTAGCCTTTTACATGTTAGGCAGTCATGGGTAATCATTTTGGAAGATGAATCATTATAAGATTATAAACAATTATTGGGAGTCATCATTCATAATACAGCCTTACAAAAAAAAAAAGTTTGTTTTGTGCCTTGAATTTTTCAACTGAATTTTTTTTTCACTGTACAGGGTGTTTCAAAAAGAATCATCCAATTTAAACAAATCATAACTTTAGCTTTTAATCTGTTTTGACCGAATAATGTATAGGTGGAAAGAGGGAAATCTCACGTTTCACGCAGTTGCCAACAGGTAGCACTAACACTCTTGACAGGTAACGCTAACGCTCTTCCTTTGGCCGCCACTTCATTGTTTGTCAAAATTGACACATTTAAAAAGAAATACAATAGACATGATGGGATAAATCGAGAAGCTATCCATACTTAGAATAAGACAACCATAAATACATTTTATGGGCATTGTATAATATTTTATCATGTGTTTATATTGTTTATTATTTTTGTGATTGTGTTTTTAATTGGGTTGCTGTATTTTTGAAATATATGACATCCATATTTGTTATGGGCATCTTTTTCTCAGCTTGTTGGGCATTTTGCCTGTTGAAGCATTGTATTTGTATAAAATCAGATGAAAAAACTCTGGCACCAAAATACGTGTTGGGCTGTGTAATCATCTTCGGAGTGAAGATGCTTGGTACTAAGAGTGAGCAAAAAGTTGAGTGAAATTTTCAATCCATGTTTTCCTCACAATGCTAAATTTCTGTGGTTATTTTTATAAATATGAAATGCCTTCCTTCCATATTTAAATTTTTTGAATTAAATATCTTACATTTTGTTTTAATCTCTCTCTTTTATGTGTGTGTGCATGTCCATAGCCTATGTTTTTTTTTTGTTAAGGTAGGAAAGAAAAAAAAATTAAAACCATGGAAAAGAATATTGCAAACTTCTGTTCCACTCGACAACCCAAAGTTATTGTAACAAGAACAACAATTTAGTTATTGTCAATTTCCCATTTGTGAGGATATCATTTCGTGTTGAGGAAATTCAAACATTTGTGTTTTTTGCATTGTTAAACCTTATTTTTGTGTATTTGTAATCTTTTTGTTTAATTCACTCAGAAAAGTAGCACAATATAATGTGCTTCTTCAATACTTTTCTTGTTCACATTTTCACAGAAATTCATATTTTTTAAAATTATTTGGCCCTTTTTACCCCTTCAGGATTGTTCTTCTATTCCATGATATAGCAGCTGATCAAGTTGCCAAGCCAGCTCAATAGGTGCCTTGAACGTGCCTTTGCTTTGTACCCAGTTGTGAAGAGGTGCGTGTAATTGTTGGTACAAGTCCATGTGTGACAAGTCAACAATTTTGTGAAAGAAATTTCATTTGAACTGAGATAATGTTTTTTTTTTCTTTTTGTTCTTTATTTTGTTATTGCTGTTTGAAATATCAGTTAAACTTTGGATCATATGTATATTGAAGTTTTATATAAAAGTTTGTTGTATCTATTATACAAACTTGAGTTTTTCTATTTTTAAATTTGGTCTACAATTCTTTCGAACAAAGAATGGTATTATAAAAGTCTAATAAAAAAAAGAGGGCTCACATATTACATGTGGTTGTGTGTAAAACTAGTTATCAAATTACGCTATTTTCTAGTAAGTTTTTCTCTTCCTTATTTTTTCCATTTGAAAAATTGGGGTCGGCTGTGTCCAGGATTCAGCCGCAAGTTTTTAATGTATGCTGTGTTAATTGAAAGGATTCTCAGAAAAATAATAGTCTATCACACTGGTTTTAAGCAAGAATCTAAAGCAATATTAGTTTTGGCCATGTGATAAATTTTTGGTACTTCATACAGGGTATAGACCTCCCATCGCTCCTGTTTTTCCTACTTTTTTTTTTAAAATTTCCTATTTTCCTACTTTCGCCGCAATCGTCCTTTTTTACCCCTATTCTCTCCTATTCCTATTTTATCCCTCCCTTTTGTTTACTTCCAATTAAGACGCCTTCATATGTATTAAGGAGTTCATCCATTGAGGCTTTTCGAATAGACGTCGTAATCATCCGCAACATCACTCTGAGGAACAACACTAGATGTTGCATATAGAAACGTCCTCTCCACTTGTCAATACAAGATTCATCGAAAGACTGATTATTTGTGGAGATCCCCATAGAGATCAATGTTAAAATTGCCGATTTTAGCGCAGAAATGCGGAAATTCAGTGGGGGTTTCCGCCACATCAATAATTTTAAAAAGTTAATTTAATTTTTCATTTTCGAAATATTGAGTTCACTTAGAGATACGAAGCCAAAAAAATTAAATATAAAATAATGAGCCAGACGCACTTTTGAGGTAGATATCCATGCAATAACATTGATTTCAACTTTTTAATTGACATTGAGATGACATTTCAATTGGGGTACCGGAAGCCACTGTGGTAGTGGTCCATACCCCCTTCATCATTTCGTCGCCATCTGCGCAGCGAGTAATGCGAGTAGCCATAACTGTTATGCAGATTAATTATATATATGATTGTTTTCCTGGTGAAAACTAGCGCCCCCTTGCGGGGGATACCAGGGTTCAGATTGTTTAATTCATCGAACTGCGTGGATAGTATAGACCTTTGGCTGTATGTGCGTGATCATTCTTTTGCTTTAATTGCCTCCGTTGCGAGGGGAGGGGGGTTAACTTGCCCAAGTTGTGATTCTTATTTTCAAAAACGGGTTCTTCTAAGGGCCCAGGTTTTTTGAGCACCTGTCTGGTGAATGAATATGCCAGCTGGCATATTCATTCACCAGACAGGTGAAGACAAGCAATACATTTCTTGTATTGCTTGTTATACAATGCATTTAATATATGGTTCTAATAATTCAAAATATAAATATTCGTATAGGGTATCTACAAAGCTTAATTACAAAATTTAGATTCCCATCACCATTAAGTATATACATAATTTACAATTTATTTACACCGTCGTACGACACGGGGGGGGGGGGGGTCCTGTCAGGGGTCCTATCTTCTCAAGCGCGAAAATGAGAATGTCTCCGTTTTGTCTTATATTATCCAATTGCATCAATCCATATAGTTTAGGATGTTTTGAAATTAATCATGGGCCCATGTAAATTACATTGAAAAAATTCCGCAGCTTTAATCAAGCTTTTTTTGAAGGAAAAACGGGCAGATCGTTTTTTAACCTGAAGTTAAAAAAAAAATTTCGAAATATCTAGCTCCTATTAAAAAGGAAAGAAACGATTCATTTCTATGTTTTTTTAATGAGTCGCACAGGAAGTCGCCATATTGGTAACTTTGCATGTCTCTCAAGAAAAAGGAAAATATCACGTGATCCAAAAAGCCTCATTATCTCACTACGAAAATTCCGAGAAACCGCAAAATGCCGCTGCTTTCTCACTCCGTCCCTTTTTGACGCGTTTTATTCCCATGACAACCATGGGCGGAGATACGGGGGGGGGGGCGTCAAAGGTGAAGTCGACTGATCTAATGCATATATGTATAAATGAATTATCATCTTCCCCCCCCCCCCAAGGACTTTCAAGATTAGACTTTCAAGTCTATTCAAGTCAAAAGAGAACATTTTCAGTTCCACTGGAGTAGGGGACGACGACAAGCGTATCTTTTCGCTGTCGCGCCTTAGTCAATGTACTAAAAACTGAAGTCCAGTGGGGAAAAGCGAATTTGTTTCTCAAATCAGTTGTGGTAATTAACAAAGCAAAAAATGGGGAGGGACAGGCTGTCCACATACGAGAGATTCCATGAGAGACGCTTCCGGGATACCGTAACGAGCATTCATCCCTAAAAAGGCAGGCTTTTCTAGGAGTAGGCATTTTGCTCCGCGAGAACCGAACTGGATCATTTCGCGTTCGGAAATGTGTTACGTAATCACGCTACGCATTTGTATTTTCCTAGCGTGGCGCATTAGCTCAGCACAGGGTCGTTCTTAGACTTGGTGGCGCCCGGTGCAAAAACAGTAGGCAGCGCCCCCCAGGCGCGAATCCAGAGTGATGTGTCAGAGGAGGCATTTTTTGCTATAGTTTGTTTCAGGTGAACTTTGCAGTGAAGAGAAAGGTAGAGAGTGTATTCCTTCGTCGCAAAATATAGTTCCCATACATCGGAGGTTTCTGACGATCATTTATATAGAATATTTCAATTTTTTTTATGCTTTCGAAAAAGATACTGAAAAAATACCGTTTTGAACCAATGTATATTCGTTTAAAATTTTTAAATTAGAAAAAATATTGGTTACCATTATCAAAAATCCATGGCGAGCTCAAGAACACTTTGGCGCGATTTCCAAGAAATTTTCCCCGCCAATATCACTGTCGTGCTTTTTTTTTTTGGTTGCACAATTATATATATATTATATCGTCATTTTGTTGAATTTACCAATAGATACAATTTTTCATTCAGTTTTGATGTAGTTATAGGCCTACACACCCAGACGAATATTCAGTTTTTTTTCTCTCAAAAATAGCCTCCAACGAATTCAGATATTCACTCATAGATTACAGGAAGTGTCCCTCTTTCACGACAGCGCCGATACCGTTGTGAGAGGCTCTCTTTATGGGTGTAGGTTACGGTTCCAGGCGCCCCTCCCCCTTTTTTAAAATTATCTATTTCTTGCCGTGTTCGTAGGATAGGGGTGGTTTCTGAATTCCAATAGCCGATAGCTGGAGGGTGTTGACATAAGTAATGTCTCTTTTGCACCCACACCAACACGCCATCTTCTCCCCCACAGCAGAGGCTGTTCTTCCAGATGCCCCTTCGGTGTCTCTCCAGATAAATATAAATAAGCAAGAGAAAGAGAGACCCACAATGGTTTAGGCTTGCAGTGTATTTTTCCCTTCTGTGACAGTTGTATCTTTCTTTTCACCAGAGATAGCAACACGCTAAAACGTTCTCCGTTCTTTTTGGCAATAATGCATAAAGCACGTTATTGAAAAGGAAAGAATTTCGGATTGCAGATGGCCTGATAGAACACATGTTGGAGCAACAATTAATAATTAATAGAGAATCCGATAGTTCTACAACTTCAAGTGAGGATTCCATAGAATGGGAATCCGTAAAAAATGACTAAAACTGTAGTGGTAACAAGTGGCATCGACGTATATGCGTTCGGGTGGGTGAGCGACGGAAATTTCGGCAAGAAAAGTGAGTAAAAGAATTCTAAATTTTTCCTTATCATTTTTATTATTATTATTTGGGGCTATTCCCAAATTCAAACGTGAAAACCGGGTTAATAGGAGTTACTAAGATACTTTTCAATTAAAAAAAAAAAAAGATTTTTTTTTTTTCAAAAACTGCACTTTAATTTCTGAAAGTATCGATGATGGGGTTTTTTTTTCATTAGCTAATTGTTACTAACTGACTGCAACTTTTTCTACAAGCATTACTTTATACGTAAAAAATATTTTTTTCTGCGAGATTGGCGAGAATCAGCCATACCTTACCGAGGCCGCGCATCGATACATAGGTTAACAGGCTTTCGTTGTCATAGCAACGAGTGATGCGGTTCCCTCGTAGCTTCCTCTTCACTGCAAAGTTAACCTGAAACGAACTATAGTCATCACTGTCCTGTAAAATACGGACAGATTCATTCTACCATATAATCAGACTCTTGGTGTGGTGATTGGGTTGGATATTAAGTGGCAAAGAAGTCGGAGAAGCTTTCTTCCTAGAATGGGATTACTGCTATTTAACTTGTAAACAAGCATAAAAACCCAACGAGTTTGATTTAATCAAGAGATGTATTTAAAAACATTAAAAAAGGAAAACGTCACACATTTATGCAGGGTACTCATCACAAAGGATCTATCTTCTTCATGCTTATTTTATAATTGAGTTTTATGGTAAAATTCGTGTAGTGTACGCACGGGCTAAGATGATAATAAAAGTGGTTAAATTAAAGGGATATTTCTGTATGATTTCTTTCATATTTATAAAACTCATGAACTTCATTCGAAATTATCCCTTTCAGACCCAGTACTAAGAAACAGAAGGGACAGGCAAACACCAGCTAAAGCACCAGGCCCTGCAACTTGGGACTCCCAAGTTGGGAGGCCCGTAACTAATCTGAGGCAACTTGGGCGGTGCAACGAGCCGAATGGGGGGGGGAGGGACTTGTAACTCCTCCTTTTTCTGAGCATAACCATTTCAAGGAGAAACCAAGAAAAGACTGCCCCCGAGAAAGTACGCTATGGCCCTGGGGAAGGGCCGTCTTAAGAGCATCATAGGCCCCCGGGCCAAGTAGTTTTTCTGAGTGTTTTTTCCAGTCATCTCTCATCTCATGATGGGCGTCAGGATAGTTGAGTGCTGCTTGTGCTGATTTCCCAACTGGGGGTTCCCAGAATACCAGACAGGCGGTCTGGAAGTCTGTGGGGATTTCATATAGCATTGGATATCTTTGAAAGAAAGTATGAAATCTAGCGCTTACGCTAAAGAGTTTATCATATATATCGTTGAGAGTGTACCCGGAGTGCATACGTTGCTGTATTCCGATCATAGTGTTATACTTTTCAGGAACACCCAGTGTGTAAACTGGTGATACGCTAGTTTCTTCCTTGGAGCAGTAAGAAACGTTATCTTTCAATGTTCGACGCATCACTTTCTAGAGACACCCGGTATGCATAGTTTTAAGCTGGCTTAGTCTTTTTTTCTATTGAAAATAGCATATCCTTGATAATGAAAGGTACCGGACTCATCTTGCTCTACCTGGCACATGAAACTCTCGCAATCGTCAAGCCAAACCCCCGGGTGGTTCTGTGCATAGGGGTTGTTCAGAGTGAAGCACCAACGCTTTGCTTGTGTGCCCATTTCCAGGCGTAGGCGAATTGTGAGGTGTAGTATTACCCGAGCAATGTTATAGTAGGCGTCGTAGGTCCCCAGGTGGTCCTAAAGATTTGACGTCCTTTTAGAGCATATCCAGTGCCACCGAGCTGCCCCTGTTTGAACTAATAGGAAAGTCTGGCGAGTCGGGAGACTGGCCTATAAATCGGGGGCGCTAAAGTGCATAGGTTTTCTCGAATGAGAACATTTTTGTTTTTCCTCGTGTGACAAGTAGGAACGAGGCCCAAGTGCAGGTTCCCTATTTAAAATGGTCAGCTAATCATAGTTTTTAATTTATTCATTTTTTTACTTAAATGTTTTTTGTTTTTTTTCTCGAAATACTGTATTGGCGGACTATTGGCGATTCGATTCTGCGTTTTTAATACAAGTCGGGAAAAAAGGGGCATGAAAAGCCTCTGGCTCAAAATCTTACCCTCATCAGAAGACACCTTCAATTCCTATAATACTACCCGCAACACAGGAAAACACCTTTGCTCTCGTTAGTAGAAAAATTTGGTGTCCGAGGGCGATTTCTCCATTACTTTTATTTTTTACAGCACAACAAAAAGGAAAGAAATTTGGTCTTTCCCCCCAAAATGTAGGTGTTCCCCCCAAATGTTACAGTGGTAGGGGCAGCAAGAGACCATGTTGCTCTTTCCCTTACAAAATTCCTAGTTAAGATTCTGATGCTGAAGATTACATAAACATTGACGATAATGTACAACCTGAACCTGACACGACAGACAATGACACCTGATCGAAAATTTTTGAGCAAGTTAAAAAGAACGCAAATGTCGTTATTTTAGAACACAGTGTAGGTCGGAACTTTATAGAGGTGCTGCCAGAACTGAAATACATTATTTAGTAATTGTAGACTGATTATTCATTTACATTCAATTATTTTAAATATAATTAATTTTATCATCTATTTTTAAATTATTTATTTTCAATCAATTTATTTTTATATGTTATTTCAATTGCCTCAGAGATTGTCACATAATTTCACACGTTATATCAATTGAACTTTTATTAAGCGGAAACCTGTGCTCAACGGGAAAAAATCTCGGTTCCTTGCGATTCCATTGAAGACTCAATCCTCGAACTGAACTGTAAAAATTAATTTTACCGTTTTATATGTGAAAAGAAATTTCAACTGTTTAAACCCAGGGGTATTCAACCTATCAAACATTGTGAGAAAAACCAGAACTCTCTACGAAGCCCACGGGCGAACAACTCCGGTAATTAACAACGGCTTAATTCGGCGTACAATGGGCCAACGGGAACCCGGTTAATCAGAGGGCCAAAATAATTGAAAACATTTTATTAGTTTGAAATTATTTCTTTTTTTCAGTTTAAGCCAATTTTGAAATGATTTTTTTCGGTACGTAAATCATCATGAAAATGAGAGAATTTTCATCATTTATTAGTAATTCACCAATTTTGTAATGAAAAAAAATATACGGAAGGGGCTCGTGAGAGATTTGGTCAAAATTTTCGGCATTCAGAATGTAAATTGGTAATCGGGTGTTTCTAATCAAGTGGAGGCCAAAAAATACCCCACGAAACCCCTTTCGCCCGGGGCAGGGCCAGATTTGGCAAAGTGGGAGGAGGCAACTGCCCCGGGCTGAAAAATTTAACGGGCAGCAGTTTTAGGTTAGAACAATGAACACTCTCGCAAAATTATTGAATTTCAATGTTCAGGGGGGCATCAAAATCATGTTTGCTCCGGGTGGCTAAAATTCTAGTTGCGGCCCTGTCCCGGGATGGGGGTATAATGCTGTTGAGACGGTCCTGGTCAGGGCTTCCTTCAACAAATAAACTTGCTAGGGCAATGCGTACGACCTCGAGTATTTGGAGCCATCATGGCTCCTACAAGGGTACCAGCCCTGGTGCTTGGGACGATTGTGCATAATTTTTGTTCTGCATACTTTATAATGTAATGTGGTGGGTCAAAAAAAGTCATTTCGCAAAACACTTTACAAATCTGGTGATCAATTTGCCTATATAGTGATCGAATTTATTACGTAATTACGTAATAACAAGGTTATAACATTAATCCTCACGAAGAGGAAAAGTGCCAATCATGAAAGAAGACAGTCCGTTATAAAAATGATACGTCACAAAAGTTTAAAATGTTATAATACATTTAATATTCTGACGATCCTAAAACGGAAAACACTTTTGACATTAGTTTTTCACAAGGAATCATGTGTGTAATTATCGGCCAGTCGATAGTTTTACCACCCCGTATATACACTGAAGAGCCAAAAAAACTTGTACACATGCCTAATATCGTGTAGGGCCCCCGCGAGCACGCAGAAGTGCCGCAACACGACGTGGCATGGACTCGACTAATGTCTGAAGTAGTGCTGGAGGTAATTGACACCATGAATCCTGCAGGGCTGTTCATAAATTCGTAGGCGTAAAAGGGGTTGGAGATCTCATCTGAACAGCACGTTGCAAGGCATCCCAGATATGTTCAATAATGTTCATGTCTGGGGATTTAGGTGGCCAGCGGAAGTATCTAAAGTCAGAAGAGTGTTCCTGGAGCCACTTTGTAGCAATTCTGGACGTGTGGGGTGTCGCATTGTCCTGCTGAAATTGTCCAAGTCCGTCGGAATGCACAATGGACATGAATGGGTGCAGGTGATCAGACAGGATGCTTACGTACCTGTCAGAGTCGTATCTAGACGTATCAGGGGTCCCATATCACGCCAACTGCACACGCCCCATACCATAACAGAGCCTCCACCAACTTGAACAGTCCCCTATTGACATGTAGGGTCCATGGATTCATGAGGTTGTCTCCATACCCGTACACGTCCATCAGCTCGAAGCAATTGAAACCGAGACTCGTCAGACCAGGCAACGTGTTTCCAGTCCTCAACAGTCCGATATCGGTGTTGTCGGGCCTAGGCGAGGCGTAAAGCTTTGCGTCGTGCAGTCATCAAGGGTACACGAGTGGGCCTTCGGCTCCGAAAGCCCATATCGATGATGTTTGGTTGAATGGTTCGCACGCTGACACTTGTTGATGGCCCAGCATTGAAATCTGCAGCAATTTCCGGAAGGGTTGCACGTCTGTCACGTTTAATGATTCTCGTCAGTCGTCGTTGGTCCCGTTCTTGTATGATCTTTTTCCGGCCGCAGCGATGTCGTAGATTTAATTTTTTACCGGAATCCCGATATTCACGGTACACTCGTGAAATGGTCGTACATGAAAATCCAAATTTCATCGCTACCTCGGCGATGCTATGTCCCATCTCTCGTACGCCGACTATAACACCACGTTCAAACTCACTTAAATCTCGATAACCTGCGATTGTAGCAGCAGTAACCGATCTAACAACTATGTCAGACACTTGTTGCGTTATATAGGCGTTGCCGACCGCAGCTCCATGGTGCCTCTGGCGAAGATTGTTGGCGCACCAGGGTGTCGCGGTGCACAGTTTGAGTCTAATGTAAGAATTGGTGTAATGTAAGAAAAACCCACTACAAAGAACTGAATGAGCACGCATCAATACACCAACACGTTGAGACGTCCTTAAAAACAAAAACACTTGTGGCGATGAGCCACAAGCGCACACACTGAGAATCCGTTGAATATTTCCGAAATAAAATAATAAAAATTCACTATATATACTCATCGCTTTTTAATTCCGGGCGTTATTTGTTTCTTTATTTCCCACAACAACACATAGGTGGTCTACGCAGGGTCGTCTTACGGGCATCAAAGGGACTTTTCTAAGGCCCTTTACCTGTTCAAAAAGGTCTGCCTAACAGATCACTCTCGAAAATTTTAACCGGATCTCATCTTCATGAAATCCTTTTTGCACTTGAGGCACCTGGACCGGGGCTCGAATTGTCCACGTATTACGAGGAAAGTTTAAAAGTAACTGAAGATACATACGTATACTCTATTTCATAAAAACAAAAAGGGTCCACGAAACGTTGAGTCTGCTCTTAAAAGATTATCTAGTGTTTTTTCAATTAGCACTTATCCGAGGGCTTATACAATACTTTCTAATATGAACTATGGTGTCGTGAGGTTTGTCAGCACTTACCCGAATGCCCCCTGGTCAAATTACAAGGGGGAAAATCCAAGAACTTATTTGTCCAGGGGATTCTCAAACTGTGCGTCACCAACCTTTGTCGGGGGCACCACGGAGCATCCCGAAGGTTTTTCAGAGATTCTTCGTTAAACTTCTCTGGGGAGCCGCGTACAAGCATTGATTAAAGTAACGGTTCACCGTGGATGGAAAAAGTTTGAGAACCCCTGCGCTAGTCTATACCATTCATCACTCTACATACTGTATTTCCATTCTTCTCTGATTTGTTATAAAACACATCGCATGAATTTATTTCACTAGAAATAAATATACACATCCTATGCGCAATGCCTTTTTAAGTTTTTCAACTTCGAGCTGAACTCCCCTTTACATAGTATGTCCAAAGAAAGCCGGTAGATAATAAAACATAAAAAATATTTCAATCAATTCATACACCTGCCACTTTCACTTCGATTCGGAAGATGAGCAGTTGCATTGCAAACACGCCTCAGAGATACTTAAATAGATTACAGACACATTCCACAATTTCTGGCTCACACTAATTCGTTTGAAGCAGTAGTTCCTAAACCTTTCTGGATTCGGGCCACCCTCCGCTTGTGCGTCTGCAATCTAGTAGTATGTGATAACCACTGTGATCGTGTGGGCATCAAGATGGATTGATTCATCCCGGTTTGAGTTCCACTAGTGGCACAGTGGCGGTTGACTGAAGCGAGTTTAATTTCTAGGTACGAATGCTAACCGATCTTTCGTTTGGAAAGCCTTCCCGCAGAGAGCAGGCACGCTTTCACCGTGGTATTTGCATAACACGAAACTTCAGGCATCTGTTTTACTTCTAATATGGAAGACGGCAAAAACTCTCGAACTGAAACCATGCATGACTATGACATCATATATACGTTATGGTCCCGCATAATACAAGAAAAAACTTTCCGGCATACATTAATTTGTTACAAATTCGGTAAGAGAAATGTCTTTCTACGATTGAGTATAGAAGTAGTGTACATGTGATACGTGCTTACGATAAGAGTGTAACATGATAAAAGCGATTAAATGGAAAAGCATGAAGATTTCTCTATACTTTCCTATCTTGGAATAATTTTAGAGAAAGAGAAAATATATATTTTTTCCTTTGTATTTTATTCTCCTATCATTTTTTATATTTTAATCTAAATTTTTTTCCAACTACCTGTTAGGGTGACTTCCCAGTTGTTTTTGGTGTTTGCATTTGCATAAATTCAAAACAAAAAATGAAATTTACATTTTTTTTAATTAATTAAAAAATTAAAATACATTAGTCAATTGAAAGGTAATTAATTTAATTTGAAAAATAACATCAGCTGAAAACAAAATAAATTTGATTTTTATAAATTGGGAAATTTAAAGTTCTTTCCACTAATGCATAATTTTAAGTTTGCGCCTTAAGCACGAACAAAAAATGACGCCTTTCACAATTTCGCTCCCCCACGGACCAAAACCTGGCTACGCCACTGCTCCCACTGTGGGGCCATGGGAGCTGGACCCCCAAGAACAACAGTACCGTGTATACGGGGTTCAAAGGGTTCTGTCTATAGTGAAGTACAAAATGATTGTGGGGGTAGGGGGAGGAGGGGCAAAATGATGAAAAGTGGGGAATATCCATGAATAAGGAACTAACTATTACACGCGTCTTCACTAGAGTGGATTTGGTAATCTGCAAATTCTTCCTTAAGACCAACTTAGAGGTTGAATTTTAAGAAATTTTTTTGGGAGTCTCAACAGTATGAAATAAAACTACTGACAGAATTTTAAGTTTATAGCTTCAGCAAGGCCGTAGTGAGAGGGGGGAATTGGGGATCCGGTCCCTTCGAAATGTGAGAAAATGATTGAAATAAGGTAAAACATGGCCAAATAAACTGAACAGCCGAAAAAACTGGTACAGGCATGCGTATGCAAATAAAGAGATATGGAACCAATCAGAGTACGGCGCTGCGGTCGGCAACGCCTATATAACGCAATAAGTGTCTGGCATAGTTGTTAGATCGGTTACTGCTGCTACAATGGCAGGTTATCGAGATTTAAGTGAGTTTGAACGTGGTGTTATAGTCGGCGCACGAGAGATGGGACATAGCATCTCCGAGGTGCCGATGAAATTTGGATTTCCACGTACGACCATTTCACGAGTGTACCGTGAATATCGGGAATCCCGTAAAAAATTAAATCTACGACATCGCTGCGGCCGGAAAAAGATCATACAAGAACGGGACCAACGACGACTGACGAGAATCATTAAACGTGACAGACGTGCAACCCTTCCGCAAATTGCTGCAGATTTCAATGCTGGGCCATCAACAAGTGTCAGCGTGCGAACCATTCAACCAAACATCATCGATATGGGCTTTCGGAGCCGAAGGCCCACTCGTGTACCCTTGATGACTGCACGACACAAAGCTTTACGCCTCGCCTGGGCCCGACAACACCGACATTGGACTGTTGAGGACTGGAAACACGTTGGCTGGTCTGACGAGTCTCGGTTCCAATTGCTTCGAGCTGATGGACGTGTACGGGTATGGAGACAACCTCATGAATCCATGGACCCTACATGTTAACAGGGGACTGTTCAAGTTGGTGGAGGCTCTGTGATGGTATGGGGCGTGTGCAGTAGGCGTGATATGGGACCCCTGATACGTCTAGATACGACTCTGACAGGTACGTAAGCATCCTGTCTGATCACCTGCACCCATTCATGTCCATTGTGCATTCCGACGGACTTGGACAATTTCAGCAGGACAATGCGACACCCCACACGTCCAGAATTGCTACAAAGTGGCTCCAGGAACACTCTTCTGACTTTAGACACTTCCGCTGGCCACCTAAATCCCCAGACATGAACATTACGTCGTGTTGCTGCACTTCTGCGTGCCCGTGGGGGCCCTACACGATATTAGGCATGTTAAAGGTCTGGACACACATATCCGCACCGTGCCCGACACGTGCGTCGGCCGAGTGTAGGTCATCACGCGGTCAAAGAATAATTCTTTGCTAAGCAGTGCAGCCGTTCACACATATCCGCACCGTAGCCGAGCATCGTCACCGCCCCGCGTCCGCACCGTCACCAACTAGTTTATTTTATATTTTTACGATGACGGTGCGGTCTCGGGAGAGAGAGAGAGCGCAGATTTTTTTTATAAAAGAGGAGAGAGCTCATCTATTTTATGTCGCTTCTCAATTTTCATCAATTGTTGAATTATTAATTCTGTTTATTTCTTGATTTTAATCAATTTCCGCATTATTACTTTTATTAATTCTGAATTTTCAATAGTTATGGAATTATTTCTTCCGTTAATTCTAAATTTTAAAATCTATTCCAAAATTATTTCATTTATTAATTCTGAATTTTCTCTCTCTCTCTCTCATTGGTACTGAAATTATTTCTCCCAATTATTTTTAATACCTTGATTCTAAATTTTTCATTAGTTTCGGAAACGGTTTCTCACATTAGTTTAAAATTACCCCCATCAATTTTTTTCTGATAATTCACATTTTTGTAGTTTGTTTTTTTTTTCTATGAGGTATTTCTTAGCGTTCGTGTATATTCATTCATGATGCCGATTCCCTGCTCTCCACAAAATATATGAAATCTTGTTAAGGGGGGGGGGGGGTGTTCTAAACATTTTTCGTGCCCCGAAATTGTTCAGGCGCATTTGGCCTCGGTTTTGTGGCACTAGCGTAATATGTAGAAAACATATGGATAAACATTTTCACAACTTTGATCTCAAAACCAAGTTTAAAATTATGTTTCATAGCATATAACGAAATTTTGCCGGGGAGATTTTTGTTAAAATAATAACATAAACTTGGAAAACTAACTGGGTTGAATTTCTGATGCTCTATAAATGAATAATTGTTTTGGTTTGAATATAAATTAGATAGAAAACGGTTCGAAAATTTTTGGGTATTTCTTTTATGTGAAAATATAGGAGACATTTTAAATTTGGTACTCACATGAGACGCAATATGTTAAGCCATAAATGCTCAACCCATGTCCTGTGCTCCAAATGTGGCCCTCGGAAGCATTTGATGCGGCTCGTGACAACAAAAAACAAAACAAACCTCTCAAGTGGTCTCAAGCATATTTCATCACTTGAGCATAAATCACTTGAGCGACTAGCGGCACACCTCCAGTTCACTTAAGTGGATCGTGATACATTTGCAGATTATCCTATTGAGTGGTTAGTGGCATATTTCCAGATCTCTCGAGTGGTCCGCGGCACGCTTGCAGATCACTTAATAAGCGGCACGTGACATTTCTTTTTAGATAATCTTGGAGGATCGAGGCTCATTTCTGAATAACTTAAGAAGTCCGCGAAATATTTCAAAACAATGAAGTGGCCACACCTTCCAAAAATTCGAGCACCTTTGTGCGAAATATCAGACAAAGACGTTTCAGCGACTGGGACTTTGGCGATGAGTGCTTTAAATTACTATCGAATACTGGTGAGGCTTTATCATTGAATCAGGCCCCGGCAAACTAAACACCCCAATTGTTATTAATTTTAATATCCATTTGCCATCTGCAAAGGAGCCAATTTTTAGTTTAGAAGATTCCGCGTAGACACACACAGAGTAAAGATATGCGCGCTCTTTCGTACAATATGCTCCTGCTGAGCTGAGATACACTTCTCCCTGGTGTTATCGGAATTTGACACCATCTGCCCCTACAGGTGATTATATTTATGGTGGCGGTTGACGCTGAATAAAAACGAGTGTGTAGGTGAGGAAGAGAGAGTACCCCTCTCCCCCACAGATTGTTTTAATTTCTATATGACTTTTTTTCTTCTCTCCCCTTTTATCACTCCGTAAATAATCTCCTCTCTCCAAACTATAAACAAGAATGCATGTAGTCAAACTAAGCAAATGGCCGTCTTTTTATTTTCAGCTGCATTTAAAGATCCTATCCTTTTTTGCGGGTTTGTCACATACAAAAAATCTATCGGAGGTCAATCCAAAATAAAAATTTCTTTAGAAAACATATACAGATAGATAAAAAAAAAAATTATATACATGTATAGACTATTTACAGAAATGTTTAGAACAATTAATTATTGTTAATTTACGCTAGGGCTATTATATCCAAATCACTCTTGTTAATTAATTTACTGAACATTTTGATTACACCGAACCGGCTGCAAAGCCTTGAAGCAATCGACACAGCTTCGTTAAGCTAGTAGTCAGCATACGGCAGCGACACGGGCAACACATGGAAATGTGTGGTCTGAAGAGGAACGAGCCGAGCCACGGCCAACTGACGCCCGAGCTGCGGTCCTGGCACGGTGCGGATATGTGTGTCCAGACCTTAACCAGTTTTTTTTGGCTCTTCAATGTATATTATTTAACCACTTTGTCCCCCCTAAATTAAGATATTCATGATACGGTCTAACAATATCTTTTGGCATTTAAAGTCTATTTGAAACTTCAGCGAGAAAGAATTTCGAAAAATTCTCAAAGAAAATAATAAGGAATCGCAGTAAGGTCTGGACACACATATCCGCACCGTGCCCGACACGTGCGTCGGCCGAGTGTAGGTCATCACACGGTCAAAGAATAATTCTTTGCTAAGCAATGCAGCCGTTCACACATATCCGCACCGTAGCCGAGCACCGTCACCGCACCGCGTCCGCACCGTCACCAACTAGTTTATTTTATATTTTTACGGTGACGGTGCGGTCTCGGGAGAGAGAGAGAGCGCAGATTTTTTAAAAAAAGAGAGAGGAGAGAGGTCATTTATTTTATGTCGCTTCTCAATTTTCATCAATTGCTGAATTATTAATTCCATTTATTTCTTGATTTTAATCAATTTCTGCATTATTACTTTTATTAATTCTGAATTTTCAATAGTTCTGGAATTATTTCTTCCGTTAATTCTAAATTTTAATCTATTCCGAAATTATTTCTGTTATTAATTCTGAATTTTCATTGGTACTGAAATAATTTCTTTCAATTATTTTTAATCCATCGATTCTAAAGTTTTCCTTAATTTTTGTGTTAATTCACATTTGTGTAGTTATTATTTTTTTTTGCATGGGGGGTATTTCTTAGCGTTCGTGTATATTCAGTATGCCGATTCCCTCTTCCCACAAAATATATGAAATCTTGTTAAAGGAAGGGGGTGTCCTAAACATTTTTCGTGCCCCGAAATTGTTTAGACGCACCTGGCCCTGGTTCTGTGGCACTAGCGTAATATGTAGAAAACATATGGATAAACATTTTCACAACTTTGATGGGAAAACACTGTTTAAAATTATGTTTCACATAGCATATAACGAAATTTTGCCGAGGAGATTTTTGTTAAAATATATAATAATGTAAACTTGGAAAACTAACTGGGTTTAATTTCCGATGCTCTATAAATGAATCATTTTTTTGGTTTTAACATAAATTATATATATAAATAGAAAACGGTTCGAAAATTTGTGGGTTTTTTCTTATGGGAAAATATAGGAGACATTTTAAATTTGGTACTCACATCAGATGCAACATGTTAAGCCATAAATGCTTAACCCATGTCCTGTGGTCCAAATGCGGCCCTCGGAAGCATTTGATGTGGCCCGTGACAACAAAAAACCAAACAAGGATTTCGAGTGGTCTCAAGCACATTTCAAAATCACTTGAGCGACTAACGGCACACCTCCAGTTCACTTAAGTGGATCGTGATACATTTGCAGATTATCCTATTTGAGTGGTTAGTGGCACATTTCCAGATCTCTCGAGTGGCCCACGGCACGCTTGCAGATCACTTAAGCGGCACGTGCCACTTCTTTTTAGATAATTTTGGAGGATCGAGACTCATTTCTGGATAACTTAAGAAGCCCGCGAAATATTTCAAAACAATGAAGTGGCCCACACCTTCCAAAAAGTCGAGCACCTTTGTGCTAAATATCTGACAAAGGTGTTTCAGCGACTGGGACTTTGGCGATGAGTGCTTTAAATTACTATCGAATACTGGTGAGGCTTTATCATTGAATCAGGCCCCGGCAAACTAAACACCCCAATTGTTATTGATTTTAATATCCATTTGCCATCTGCAGAGCAGCCAATTTTCAGTTTAGAAGATTCCGCGAACACACACACACACACACACACACACACACACACACACAGAGTAAAAGATATGCTCGCTCTTTCGTACAATATGCTCCTACTGAGTTGAGATACACTTCTCCCTGGTGTTATCGGAATTTGACACCATCTGCCCCTACAGGTGATTATATTTATGGTGGCGGTTGACGCTGAATAAAAACGAGTGTGTAGGTGAGGAAGAGAGAGTACCCCTCTCCCCCACAGATTGTTTTAATTTCTATATGACTTTTTTTCTTCTCTCCCCTTTTATCACTCCGTAAATAATCTCCTCTCTCCAAACTATAAACAAGAATGCATGTAGTCAAACTAAGCAAATGGCCGTCTTTTTATTTTCAGCTACATTAAATAGATCCTATCCTTTTTTGCGGGTTTGTCACCATGGAGGAAAGAATAACAGGAGGTGACATCAGGCAGGAAAATTGAAGCCGTTGTGGCAACCCTATGGACTGACAAGTAAGCCCAAACAAACCGCTCTTTTCCCTATACTTAACATGTGTTTTGCCGGATCGAATTCTCTTAAAATATTAATATCTAAATAAATTTAAGCACCATGACTGTTTAATGCCTCTTCAGGTAATCTACATGATCCAATAATGGGAAAAGATAAAATTTTATCCTTGTATAAGGGGTTTTTATATTTTTAATTTATTTTTGAAAGGGGAAGATCATTTTTAACTCTCAACTCGTCATAGGTTTTTAGTTCAGTGCCTTCAATTTATTTTAAAAATTTGATGCATCACATTAATGTCTATGGAAATATTATTAATTAAAATAATATGAAGCTCCAATAAAATGCAATTTTCATAATTTTTTCTTTTAACTGTTTATTTTGTCTTTTTGTTTCGTTCATCATTATCATAGATCCGGGACATTTCCAAAGTGTTTGAGGCCCGTGGGCGCTCGTCTTAAGCTTTACATGAGGAATTTTGATTTCTGAATCAATTCTGAGATGCTCGAGCACTTTCTGACAGGGTCGTAGCTAGGATTTTTGCCACCCGGGACAAACAGCATTTTGCCACCCCCGTGCCTCAAAGTACTGGAAGTGCTCGAGCGTTCTCCACCACTGTGTATTTATGGTTTTGCTGCCTGTAGACTGTACAAATTTCGCCACCTTTCTTCCGTTCCACTCTCATATTCTTGAATACGTATGATTGAAATATATGCCGCCCATCCGAACCTTCCGCTATGTACAGTAGATGTAGTATTGAGAAAAAAAATATTAAAAATAAAAAAAACTTTTTTTACGAGCCGCGGTAAGTCATCTCTCTCTGGCCTATAGTATTTAGAAAAATAATCACTTGGGCTGTCCCCCCCCCCTCTTCATTTTGTACCTATTACTTTGCTTTTAAAGTGGCATGTGTACGAAAACTTGAAAAAAAAAAAACCAGTTTCGAATTGAATTTGAAATATAAAATTGTTGTTGTTGTTCTACCTAGACTGGAAGTATTTCCACAATATTTTAATATAAACAGCTGAAAGGCATTATATATGCTAAGGTTTTCGCAAAAAAAGTCAGATTTTTTCAAACACCGCTTGTTCAAGTGTCTTTAAACATAGTGTCACTCTCAGCACTGAGGTATTACATGCTTTGGCATAATTTTTTTAAAATTAAAATGCCGAGAAGGAATTTTAGGGCACAAGATATGGGTAAATTTTGGTTATTTTTGCAAAAGGTTCCATGTTGTTGAAGTTAATATTCGAAAACAAATAACAACTAAAATTGTAAAAGCTCTCGTTCAATTGTATAAATATATCCACAGAATTTGAGGGAAAAAAATCGAGTTCCTAAAGTGAATAGTAAATTTTTAAATGATTTTTAAAAACGGGGATGTTTCTCATAGGAAAGCATGGGAAGCCACGGTTTGTTTGGGCTTACTTGGTCCCTTTAATAGAGCGATCACTGGCTTCATCTGGCAACCCAGATTCCCCATGCTTTCTCAACGGAGGCGCTGGTCGCGTCACCTCCTGTTATTCATTCCTCCATGGTTTGTCACATACAAAAAATCTATCGGAGATCAATCCAAAATAAAAAATTTATATACATGTATAGATTATTTGCAGAAACGTTTAGAACAATTAATTTTTGTTAATTTACGCTAGGGTTATTATATCCAAATCACTCTTGTTAATTAATTTACTGAACATTTTGATTACACCGAACCGGCTGCGTTAAAGACTTAAAGCAATCGACACAGCTTCGTAGTCAGCATACGGCAGCGACACGGGCAACACACGGAAAGGTGTGGTCTGAAGAGGAACGAGCCGAGCCACGGCCAACTGACGCCCGAGCTACGGTCCTGGCACGGTGCGGATATGTGTGTCCAGACCTTTATACGGCGAAATTGAAATTCGAAAATTTATTTGATCGCAATTTATCATCCTCATCGTCGCCCCAACGCCCCTCGACGCGAGAAATTCAAATCCCGACAGAAATCGCGAAGAGCGGCTTATACGGTGAAATTGAACTTTTAAATTCGACCGTGTCGGGATTTCGACCCTGTCGGGATTATGACCCACACCCGTATTTTCAACGGTTCGTTATCCCAATTTTTAGGGTAAAATGAAAATCTTCGTTGTAGTTTTTATTCTTCCAGGGTTTATAATTTTTCAAAAAAAAAAAAGTCACGTTGAAAGAATTTTGTGGAAGAAACTTAATATTTCGTTTAACTTGTTAAACCATTGTTTTTCTTTATAAACTGGGCATAACATGCCATAATATTGCAAACAGAATGCATATTTATATACGGCGAAAGATCGCGCAGAATGTTCGAAGAACTTGGTCATTGCAGAGGATGTGTTGCAAGAAAGCCATGCTACGGGTGCGCTTGAGGAACAGGGAAGAAAGTTAGGACCCAGTTGGTCACGTGATCATCATTTCTACTCCGAGTGCCATAGCCTTCTCTTGTTAACCCCGAGCTAAGACGACTTCATATAAGACTTCATCAGTGTATTAAGGAGTTCTACCCCGGGCCGGAACGTGATGACGTCACGGCATCGAAAATATTGGGAGCGAAATCTGCCTGCTTTAGAAGGTGTTGAACTGGCCCACCTCCGTACAAACTCTGTTTATTCACAATTTCGGTAAAAATTAAAATGAGTATCTTTGAAAAACGGGACAAACTTATAAAAAATATTCGGGCCAACTGAAAACACAGGATTGCCCCATGTAATACGGGACACAAGTGATGTATCGAATTGTTTCAGTCTTTGTGTTCAGCAAGATTGAGGATCGCTGCTCTTTTGGTCACTTAATAACTTAGTCCCTTGCTATCTGGACAGAGGTGGATTTTTTTATGTTTATACAAATTTTCCTGCCCTTCTCCCACTCTACTAACTTTCTTGGATACTCATTCCTCAAATTTACTGCCCAAGTGAACTCTTGCCACCCTAGGCTATAGCCCGCTAATCGCCCCCCCCCCCCCACCGTAAATACGCCACTGCGCTTAAGTCGCTCCTGTTAACACTTTTTTGTATTACGTGTTCATCATAGCAAGAAAAAAAACGTGTTACTTTGCAGATGAAGTTTAAAATGCGAGACAGACGATACACAATTAGTTTTGAGCGAGTTTTTGAAGAGGCTGTAATTTGAAACGCTTTTATTCATTAAAATAATGCTCGCGCATGTCGATAACTTGATATGGCATCCTATTAGCTCCGAATCCCGTTCCATATTGAAAAGACTCCATTCGTACTCCACAGATGAGCTAAAAAATTAGTGACCATGAAGAAATCGCTGGAACAAGCCAAGAAGCGACTCCTGAAGGAGTATAAAACCATCTTGGAGGAACCCGTTCCGTACGTGAAGGCTCATCCCTCGCCAACGAACACCCTCGTGTGGCATTTCGCCATCGAAGGCCCACCGGAGACTCCGTACGACGGCGGCATTTACTGCGGAAAACTGCAGTTCCCCGAGATGTACCCATTCAAGCCGCCTACCATCACGATGTCCACTCCTAGCGGAAGGTTCAAGCCGAATATGCCGATCTGCATGAATATCTCCAGTCATCACCCGGATTTATGGAACCCGTCGTGGACCACCTCGTCAATCTTAGCGGGATTGCTGAGCTTCATGGTCGAAACAACACCGACAGTGGGAGCTGTAGAGACATCCACAGAGACTAAGGTGAACCTGCGGAAGGCCACCTACGCTCACAACCTCCAAGATCCCATCTTCTGCGAACTTTTTCCGGACTTGGCAGAGATTTGTCGGAAAAAAATCGAACAAAGCCTGTGAGCACTTCATCGCGTTTCCGGCCGAACTTTTCGTCCCTGGTTCATCCAGTTAGTTCACCAATACTCTCGTAAATTGAATTCATTTATTTATGTTTTCCATTGTAAATAAATTTCTCAGAGATTTCCCTTCAGAAGAAATCTGTGCATCTATTATACTTGAAATTAACTAGGGTTTGGGAGGCAGCTGATATCACCCGTAAAGATCTTTATTAATTTTCTCTAATCACCCATTTTTTACATATACAGTACTTCATTAAAATTTGCGCTAAAATTCGTAGTTGTTTTCTTCATGTCAGTGCCTCTCCGAGAAAGCGCCGACACGAAGAAAACATTGGAAGCCATCCAAGTCTGAGGTGGGTAATTCCCCGTCTATACTGTTACTATTATCATTAATTAACTCACATTCTCCCGTCTACGTGGTCTGAGAGTAAAAAAACAGATCTAAGCCTATCGTAAACCTCCTAGAAGGTGAATCCGATCCCAAGCCACCTGTTAGTGAATGCGGAAAGCTCCAAGAACGTGACCCCAAGTGAGGAGTAAATGTCCTTCAGCCCTAAGTTGAAGCGGTGGATCTTACTCCTACACCCTCTATTACCTCTTGGCAGTACTGGAATCACTGCCACATCTGAACGCCCCTCCCGAGCGGATAATAGTAAGTCCCGGTACTCTGGCAGAGACTAACAAATATCCGCTCCTACCTGATTCATTCACACCCGGGGAGCTTTAGACGATGAAAAACATCTCGAATGATGCTAATCTTCCCCCCCGGAAGACAACAGCGCTCGAAACCCCGAAAATACCTACACACTCTGTTCCCCAGTTTCCTAACCATAGAATCGCGATGATTAAACCCCTATCACTATCCCCGAACACCCATTCGCCCTCTAAACTGTCGCTGTTCGTGGACATTGATTCTTCGATTACATGTGGCTTCGTTATAAAAAGCCCTCCAAAACCCTAACTCTCTCCCGTAACGCTTCGACCTCGAGTTCCAACCTTGTCATATCCAAACACCCCTTACATTTGAAACTATCGGCTACTATACCCCTAGTACAGAGGAAAATCCCGTCACAACCCCTACACAACACTAATCGAGGTCGAGACATACTAATGCTAAAGGTAGATAAGAAACGAAATAAAGACCCACTTATAAAAAAGTAAGAGAAAGAGAATCGTTAACAAACACTTAAAATAACATAAATTACGTTACAATACAAATCTACGACAAAAAAAGAAGAATATTAATAATATTAACGCTATAATATTACAATTCAAAATATACGTAAAAGATTATATGCAAAACTAAAGTAAAATAAAATGCTTAACACTGGATCACGAAGAAAAGGTATATACAACACACCCCAAAAAAGTATTGAGATACAAAATATAATTTATGCTTATTAGTATTAGCTATTTTATTTTCTAACACCAAAACAATTAGACTCAAAGCAAAGTAAAAAAAATTATTGCGAATACGCGGGAAAAAAGTCTAGATTGTTTTGCTAGCACAACACTCAAAAAACCCCACGAAATTAAATCAAAGAAGCGGGAAAAACACCGAAATGGCGCTAAACAAAAAAACAGATATTCCCTCCTATCCTATACGAGCATCTGAGCAAAAAATCTGACTGCTGACAAAGAAACAACGGAAAAAATTTAAAATCGATCAAAAATAGGAATGAAAATTAAAGAAGCAGGATAATAAAAAACACTTATCTCGCAAATCCAAAAACGGCTGTTCAAAAAATCTGGGGGCGAAATCAAACTAAAAAGAATATAATAAGCTCACAATCTAGAAAAATAAAGAAAACAGAGAAGAGTTTGATACAAAAAATAAATAAATGAACGCGCTAAAGAAATCTCACGAGAACGAAGCAAACCACAAAATGGCATACCACCGCCACAGCTGCCTTACTCCGTTTGATGGGCTGGGACTGGATTCATCGAATGTCTCCCGAGGTCACCCTGGTCGGGCACCTTCAGCACTCTCCAGCATGGCCCAACTCAGCTGAGTAAATGGCTTACATCCCTAGCGGGACAGAGCCAGGGCCTTGCCTTGTTCTTCAGATAATCTCTCGGTAATTCTTCGTCAATGGTCTCGGTTATAACCGAGCGGTGGTTATTTGACCATTTTGTATGCTGACAGTCGTCCTGGTTGGATGGGAATCGGGTCTATATTCTATTCTGGTCTGGTCTGGTCTGACCGGCTTAATATAAGAATTTGAGTTAAATGCAACAATTGAAAGAAACGGTAAGAATGGAACAATGGGGTTCTTTAATAACAATCTATATCTGTTAGCCTGAGATTGGTCAGCAACAAATATAGCATACAGTGTTTCTAATAGTACAAAAATAAATATCTAGAATCGGGGGAAATGCAGGATTGACATTTTGTGGGAGTATTGTCTCCTTTCAACGCAGTCATGGAGCTATAGGGAAACAGGAGTGAAGACTCCCTATAGAATATAATTATTTATTTGTTTATTTATTGAATTTTGTTTGGCCGATGCCTATACAAGAGGATGCGGAAGTTATAATGACGAAATTCACGATTGATGATACAAGAAAATTCGGAAATCGTAGTATAATCTACAATATTTGCTACTAGGTTGTTCCCAGAGCCGCAACTAGATGCTTGATCACCCGGAGAAGCGCGCATTTTGACGCCTCCTTGTAACGATGAAAGAGAGGTTTCAGAATAAAATTTATGCCCCTCGAGTCTAGCGCCCGGGCCACGAGACCCGCCTGCACACACCCCTATTTGCGGCCCTGCTTATTAGTATTAGCTAACTATCTCTATTCACTAGCACTAAAACAATAGGCTCAAATGAAAAACAAAACAAAATATAAATTACTGAGAGCACTCGGGAAAAAGTATACACTGTTCTCTAACACTAACGTCCAAAAAACCCACGAATTTATATCAAAGAAGCGGGAAAAACACTTAGAGGAGAAATATATATATATTTCTTCTCAATGGAAAAACACAAACTTGGCCAAATTACAATGAAAATGAAATGAGACCGAGAAAAAAATTTAAATCGATAGAAAAAACACAACGAAAATTAAAAAAACGGAGAGCAATAAAAAAAAACTTATCTCGCAAATCCAACAATGTGTGTGCGTTAGGCTTAAACAACAATACAAATACAAATACAAATACAACGCCACAACAGGCAAAATGCCCAACGAGGTGGCTGATAAAAAGATGCCCATAAAAATATGGATGTCATATGTTTCAAAAATACAGCAACCCAATTAAAAATGCAATTAACACAAATTACAAACAATATATACACATGATAAAATATTATACAATGCCCATAAAGAATACTTATGGTTGTCTTATTCTAAGAATGGATAGCTTCTCGATTTACCCCAACATGTTTATCGTATTTCTTTTTAAACGTGTCAATTGTGTTACAATTTACTACCTCCGGGGGTAAGCTATTCCATTTATTAACAACCCTATTGGAGAAAAATTCCCTGCGACACCATAACCTTGCATTGTCCCTCACCAATCGATACTGGTGTCCCCTTGTAAAAGCAGTCGATTGGCGGTGTACTAAAAGTTCATGGTCCATCCTATCCATCCCATTGAAAATTTTGAACACTTCGATCATATCTCCTCGACACCTGCGTTCATCCAATGTAAACATATTCAAAAAATGAAGTCTTTCTTCATAACTCAAGCCCTGTGTGCCAATAAGGACACGCGTAGCTCTTCTCTGCACCCCTTCAACCAAGTCTATGTCCCTCTGTAGGTATGGTCTCCAAAACCTTACAGCATACTCCAGTCCAGGACGAACTAAGCCTCGAAAAAGCGGAAGAATGACTTTAGGAGAACGCGAAGAGACCTTTTTGAAAATGAGACCAAGCATTCTATTCGATTTTTTGACAACCGCTGAACAATGTTCAGAAAACTTAAGTCGCTCGTCAATGAGAATTCCCAAATCGGTGACTCTAGTTGCATCCGGGATAGTGACACCATTCAACTCGTAAGAGAACCGTGGGTTGTTCGAACCAAAATGAGCGACCATGCACTTATCTACGCTAAACGTCATGCTCCATTCATTTGCCCATGCTGCAATCTTGTTTAAGTTGGTCTGGAGCAACTCCCTATCGCTTTCATTTCCGATTACCCCCATTAGCTTCACATCATCTGCGAATTTGCTAGTAATTCCATCGATACCCTGATCGAGTTTGTCGATAAAAAGTGAAAAAAGTATGGGGCCAAGGACACTTCCCTGAGGAACTCCACTTGTGACGTCTGTCCAACCAGAGAATTCCCCGTTCACCATAACTCGTTGCGACCTATCTCTTAACCACGATTCTATCCAATTCAGCAAGTTGCCCCCTATTCCAATCTCGTGTAAACGCTTCAAGAGTTTGCCATGTTGGACCCGATCGAATGCCTTCTGGAAATCAAGGTAAACAACGTCGACATTTTTGCTCTTACCCAAAGCCTTAGTCACGTAATCATAGAAGCAAAGGAGGTTAGTTACACATGACTTCCCCTTCCTGAACCCATGCTGATTATCCGACAATACATTATTCTCGTCTATCCACTTCACAAACTGCCTTTTGATGATAATTTCCAAAATTTTCGAGAGGGAGCTCGTCAAACTCACTGGACGATAATTAGACACCACTTCTCTACTACCCTTCTTAAATATCGGAACAACGTTAGCCAGTTTCCAATCTCTCGGGACGATACCCTCAGCAACACTACTCCTGTATATCTGTGCGACTGGCCCCAACAATTCATTAGCACCTTCCCTGAGAACCCTGGGATGTGGAAACAATAGAAAACAATGTTTTCTATAAGCTTATTTTTGTGACCGTGCTCTTCTTTTTTCTTACCTACATAGAATTAAGAAAGCTGATAGTCCTTTGTGTAAGCATTGTCAAATTGATGAAACCTGTACTCATTTTTTGTTTCACTGCTCAGAGTATGATTCTCTAATCCACAGGAAATCTACATTCTATAAATTCTCTCCTCTGCCTCATAGTTGGAAAGATTTTTCTCTGTTCCACCACATGATATTGAAGTTTGTTTTGAAAAATTTGTTTTTTTCTTAGCAAAAAGTTCTCATGATTTTTCCCCCTCTTTCTTTGGTTTTTTCATCCTTTTGGTCTTTCAGGCTGCTTCCTTTTGCACACACACACACACACTCATCTAGGGCACCATGTCATAATTCATATTTAAAATGGTCTGGCATCGTTCCCTAGCCCTGAAGAATTCAATATGCTGTACACTCCCTTTTTATCTCTCATTTCCAATCTCTTCTCTTCGCTTTTTTTGTGTTGCTTTGCATTTTGATGTTGTTTGATGTTGTATTTGCCATTGTTTAGTATCTTTATTTTTTATCTTGTTTTCGCTGTGTTTATTTGCTCCACCCCCCCCCCCCCCAGCCTAAAAGAATAACAATCAGGGGAATAGCCAGACTGCTGAGAACCCTGTAGAATGGGAATGGGAATGAATGATGTAGTTGCCAGATTGGCAATTTTTCTGCCAAATTGGGCTGGTTTAGCGAAGGTCCGGCGGGAAATTTTTGGCTTTGGCGGAAGGCGGTTTTTGGGCTTCTTTTACACTTTAAAGTAAACCAGTGATTCCCCAACGTGGGCTTTACGCCCCTAGGTTGGGGGGGGGGGGGGCGATGGAATGTTCCAGGGGGCGGTAGAAGCTTCATAATAGGATTCTGTGAGTTAGATTGAGTTGGGGAGCATTGGCGGAGATAGACTTGGAAGTCTGGGGTGGCAAGGTCTTTATTGCTGGAGGGGGGCACGATGATGATGATGTCAATTCATATATACATTAGATCAATCGACTCCACCTTTGACTCTGGGGGGGGGGAGGACAATGCCTCCCACGCCACCCCCTTGTATCTCCGGCCATGTTGAGGGCTACGGGAGAAAACAATTTCTGAAGAAAGGGGTGTGGGGGACAAAAAAGGTTGGGAAACTATGCTCTAATACTCTGGAAGTGTGCTTCGCGTCACTTGAAAGATGAGTGCTCAGTAATTATGCCACGGATCACTCAAGTAATCTGGGAATGTACCACGGTAACTTGAGTGATATAGAACTGCACTGCGGGCGCTTAAATAAGTCCTCTAAAACGAAGCCACATTCCACTTAAGGGCAGGGCCGCAACTAGATGTTTGATCACCCGGGGCAAGTGCACATTGTAATGGTGAAGGAGAGGTTTGAGAGGTTGTTGAACAAGAAGTTTCAGTTACTGCATTGACCTTCAAAAAGCATATTAAATTAACAGAAATTGGTTAGGATATATGGTATGAAAAAAGGTTTTTTTAAAAATATTTTGATTATTTTACAAAGCTATTCAAATTTTTTTTAATTTTTGAGCATTTTCGGGTGTGGGTGGAGGGTGGGGGGGATAAGCGTCCCGTGTTCCTCCCGGAGGACGCCTCTGCACCATGCCAATTTTAGCCAGATGTACCGTTCCCCCAATTGCTGTACAAAATTTTCCATGTATTGCCGTCCTGAGATTTCATTGCTGCGTACCAAATTTTAAAATATTTTTTAACCATAATTTCATCATTTGTTTTAAACAAATACAACAGAAATGGACAAATAAGGTGAAATATATATACATGTATGGAGTATACTGTATGTCTTTGCCCCCAACTGAAAAAGTTGAGATGACGGGTCTGCCCAGAGGTCCGAGAAAAAGAAATCTTATTAATATTTTTTTACGTGATAAACACTTATTTACAAATTCGAAAAAAAAAGACGGAGGAAAAAGTCGAAATTAATCTCATTCTTTTAATGTTGGGGCACAAGAATTTCCTTCCAGCAGGGCTGTCTTAAGAGTATCATGGGCCCCCGGGCCAAATGATTTTTCTGAGGCCCTACCAGGCAAATTCTCGAAAATCTCAACCAGATCTCTTTTGCGGGGCTCTTTTTCTCTTGAGGGCCCCCGGGTAGGCCAGTATGCCTTAAGACGGCACTGCCTTCCAAAGAAATTGACAGAATTGTTTGAATTGACATGATTTTCTTTCGAATTTTTTTTTTCCTGCAAAAAATATTTTCAATTTTTGATCATTTTTGAGGGAGCACAGCCTCCCTGTGCCCCCTCCCCTTTTTCTTCCCGCACACACAATTTCTATCCAAAGAAAAACGTGGGCGGGAGGAGGAGGAAGAAAGGAAAAAAAAAAAAATGGGGAAATTTTTAGTTCATAATTGAACTTATAGATGACAGCACAAGTGCAAACGTTGTGGGCTACTTTTTGGCTACTTTTGAAGAATTGATCTGGCAACCCTGGAGTGATGTCAACAGCAGCAGGCCCCGGCTGTGAAGAAAAGTCATCAAAATAAGTGCGATTGATTTTGGGTATTTGCGACATCTTTGATTTGAACATGTGTGGATAGCGATGTCGGAACAAGAAACGTCGTCCACTTCTCCACAGCCCAGCGTGCCACAACCGGTGGCCGCCGAATTAGCCGACGTCAATCAACTCATAAAATACATAAAGAGGGTTGTGCCCGTACTCCTCGAGGACGATGATGAAGTGGATCCGCCAGCGTTGAATGTCGCTCTCGCCGAAAAATCCAATTCCGAAAGCTTGAGGAAATTCATCGCCGATCCTCAAACGAGAGCTTTGCTCGTCCAACGATCATCCTCCAAAGGTAACTTACTTTTATTATCGATTCGGGCCTCCCACGGGTTTGGGGCGTAACCATGTGTACACGTAATGCCGCAGTGGAGGATTTTGTTGATATCCCGCTCCACGAAACCAAATATCGTTGCCTTCATGTTGAAAAAGTTTGAGTTGACCGATTACTTTTGAGCCAGCATATTTGCTCAACCCATGGCGTCATCTGATATGCGACCTCAAACCCAATTTCGTAAAATACAACTGAACACTACACATAAACTACACATAACTGAATACAAGGGACCTACGTGCGTCCAGGGCAGATCCATGCATGAAAATCATACTAATGTTTTATCGTGGCAACGTGTGGTTTTATATGTTTATATGGTGCGTTATCTTAATTTTGAGTACTTTGAGATCTGTGCCAGTGTAAGTATCAAGTAGTGTGTGATCATAAAGAAGTACTCGATCGATGAAGTTTTCCGGTTATACTCTTTCTGTTTATGAATCCAATTTTTCACTTGCAAAACTGTTTTTTTTTTTCCAGATGAAGAAGAGGTGGGGGATTCTGGCGCAGAAGCTGACGAGGAAAAAGAGAATATATCTTACATAATTTCTGATGATGTCCGATTCAGCAATCCAAAAATCAATAGGCAAGAAATATATGATACTTGAATAATATGCAAATGTTTATTTGAAATTTCGTTGAAACATAGGTGCCAAGTCTTCCGAATTCCTGTTTCATCTTCCAGACTCCCGAATCTTTCTTATGTCTCCCAACTTTTAGCTTTAATTGAAAAAATATAATTCCCTGAGAGTTCATCCTTAACATACAAAGGCGAGATATCTCGGCTCTATGTCTGTGAAAGAAGTGCATTTAAGCTCTTTTTCCTCTCTTTCTTTTAAGACTTCCCTGTAAACGAAGATTGCTATTCTACCTCAGCATTATCTTTTTTTTTTAATTTTCTGTCTCGCTATGGTTTCAGGAGTAAAAAAAAATATTGCATATACAGGGAAAGGGGCGACTCTGTTAGCAGGGGCGGGGGAAAGAATGGACAGCCTGCTCCCCCATCCTCTTTTCCCTTCAATTCCTGTTTATAAACTATAATACCAGTTTTTTAGATTCATCTCTGTTAGTTTGACTGTAAGTTGTCTAAATTTGCTTATTGCCAAAAGCCTTGAAAGGGTTAAGAAGTCTGTTGCTTGTGTTTTTTTATACAAGGATGACGTCACTCTCTGCTACCATACAAAGGTTTTTAACATTTGGCTGTTGTGAAGATGAAATTAACTCTTGAAATTACGAAACAGCCAGTTGTTAAAAACCTTCATATGATAGTGGAGAGTAACCTCATCCTTGTATAAGTTGCCATCTGGTGGCAGCATCAGCAGTTGTGAGCTTGGCCTGAGTCAGTTTCGGCCATCCAGGTATGGCCCCGTTCAGTACACATAACCTCCAAGGAAAGATTGAGAGATTCATTGCCTTTGTAGTTTAGTGGTCTTGGGGGTTTACCCGGGTAATGAAAGGACGTGGGTTTGATTCCCCGCAAAGGCAGTTGAATTTTCTTTCTTTCCAAAATTTCATCTTCGCAACAGCCAGTTGTTAAAAACCTTCGTTGTGTTTTTTGCCGCCCAGAGTGCAGGTCCACAGCCAGGGATTTCATTTCCAAGGGGAACCACTTTCATTTCAGGGGAGGGGGGAACCAATGTGACAGAACAAAAGATTAGGCCATCTTTTTCTTTTGTTTTTGGTCATTTTCTCACATTTCTTCAGGGGGGACCCAGACCCGCAAGTCCTTCCCCTCGCTAGGGCCTTGCCAGAATGACATGCACAAAATAAATGATTGCAGTTGCGCTAAATTACTTTCATTTTGGTGAGGAAAAGATGAATTTTATCCTTTTTTGTCCAAATGGCCAGTCTCAGTTTGGACTCTTGATAGTTGAATCAGTGATTTGAGTAGTGTATAGGATGACCATTAAATCTGCTTATTCTGGTCTGGTGGCGATTTGTGTGTTTGCGATATCTTGATTTGAATATAGTAATGACAGATAATTTGACCTACTGTTGGGTGAGGGGGTGGTGACTTTGCTTCAATTGGTGATGTCAGGGTTTTCCACAGTTGAAAATCTGTACTTTTTCAAAAATCTTTTATGTCTATATGCGGCTTTTGCATGCATTTAGATCCTTGCGGATATCTTCCTTATCCTCATTTGCCATAGTTGGCAGCTGTCATTGTGTGCTTTATCAACGCTGAAAAAATCAGGAAAAATAATAATCAAGCTCCAGCCGAATTTCACCAGTACACAAACTATTTTAATGGATGTTGCTTATAATGGACAGCTAAAATAAATTGTAATAACAATAATAAGTGGTTATTTTTATCTGGCAAGTTTTAAATTCATAACCAAGTCATTAAACGTTTATTAGGGTGCTGTTTTGCTTAAATATGGATGCACTGCATCACTCATATCATCAATCAGAAAAATTGAAATTAATGCAGCGTATACATACTCATCTTTTTCAATTCAACTTACGTTGAAGGCTGTTTTTTAATCCGTTCTTTCATTGATGAACAACTTGTTGCATTACACCCCTATGAGAATTAGTTATTATAAACCCCAGACTTTTTTATTAAAATAGATGCCATTTAGCTCTTAAGAGATGGTATTTTTTTTAGCCCGAAGTATACTGTGAAATTGAATTTTCTGGATGTTATGCCAAAACGAATATTTGGAAAAGTGATCACACACTTTTCTTTCCAAATATTCATTTCAGCATAACATCCAGAAAATTTAATTTCTCAGCTTTTAGTTCGTTTATAAGGTTCAACTGTGTAATGAAATAAATTTTGCCAACTTTTATGGTCTGGCTACAATAGTAACTACCATAATTTTCTTGTTGCAATCTGCGGATTATATGTAAAAGACGAACACTTGAATTTCTCAGTAAGAGATTATCTGTACTTTTTTGTCATGAAATTTTGGAATAAAAATAAATGTTTTTATATATATGAAAACAATTTGCAAAATATTTTATGTAGACCATAATGGGTTTTTCATTCTTTAAGATTTCATTATATTAAATTGGTGATAAACGTAACAATCACAGTTTGCGATCCTTGCTGCAGAATTTTGTACACCAAAATGGTTTTTGTTTATTCTCTTGTTGTTCATTACAGTATTGTGCTCATCAAAACGTCTGCTGTATTAGAAGCTGACAAGAAGATAGTTGCACAAGTTCGTGTTATGAACCTAAATGATGCATCACCATATGAGACACTACATTCGTATGTCAGCAGTGCTGTTGCTCCTTATTTCAAGTCCTATGTCAGAGAAACTGGAAGAGCAGAGAGGTAAGTTTTCATGCGGAATGGTTAAACTAACCGAATTCAATTTAAAGAATGAGCAAACAGATTTCAGCAGAATTTTTATATTAAGATTAATGTTTTTTATGTGTGCATTATTTAAACATATTTTCCATAAAATACATACATGATGCCAATTAAATGAGATAATTACTTCTGAAATATATTTAGATTAAATCTTGCAAAGAAATATGTTGAAAATCGATTGACCATTCTCATACAAATGATCCAAGAATGACTAGCATTGTTAGCAACAGGATAATACCTGGGAAATACATGCTATATTTTCTGTCTTATCTGTTACAGTGGAAAGGTTTTAAAACATAGTTTTGGGCATTTGTATCATATTGCCTACATTATTATTTTTTTTTTGAAAAACACAACCTTTTGAATTTACTATGAACACTATCATACAAGATTTCAACTATCAATTTATTGGATTGTGTTTTATTTATTCCGATTTGCTTTCTGTGCAATAATTTTCTATCAAACATTTGTTTGGAGAATACAAGAAAACAGTAATTACATGAAAATAAAATTTTACTCCAAAAAAGAGTAATTATAATATAGTGATGCAGCATTTAAATTGAGTTAACAGATGTATTCAGGGATCCAACCAGACTTTTTTGTAGGGTATACTTTTTTTTTAATGATGGGATGCCTATTATTTTGTACCCGTTTGATTGCTGCATTGTTTAGTTCTCTAAAATAATGTAATTTGAAAATATGAATATTTAGGGATGGAGATAAAATGGCGCCAACTGTTGAGAAAAAAATTGCAGAATTGGAAATGGGATTACTCCATCTACAGCAGAACATTGACATTCCAGAGATCACTCTGCTCATACATCCTCTTCTCGCTTCTGTGATAAAGAAAGCAAGTGAAGAAGGTCGAAAAGCCACAGTAAATGATTTTGGTGATAAAGTTGAAGATTCGACCTTCCTAAATCAATTACAAAATGGAGTAAATAGATGGATCAGAGAAATTCAAAAGGTGCAAAATTTTACTGTTCTCATTTCTAATTATTCTCAGTTTATAAACTAATTAAATTTTTGTAAACTAATTAAAAATGTTTAAATTAAAAGTTCTTTTGACTTGATTGATATCTGAAATTAATGAATCTTGTTTGTATTTATTACAAGTTTAAATCAAAATAATATTTTGTAGGTAACCAAGCTTGATAGAGAGCCTTCATCAGGAACAGCACTTCAAGAAATAAGTTTTTGGTTGAATCTGGAACGAGCGTTACTTCGCATTCAGGAAAAAAGGGAAAGTCCAGAGGTGGCACTTACTCTTGACATTCTTAAAAAAGGAAAACGTTTCCATGCGACTGTCAGCTTTGACACTGATACAGGTACTGCTCTATTTTTAATTTTTTCTATTAGCAAAAGAAAGAAGAGTCAAATGAACAAAAAGTTACCGTAATACCAGCTGTTTTGAGATAGGTAAATAATGATGCGATGACTTTCAAGTTATCAATATTAAAACTTGAGCCTTGCATTTATTTTTGCATCATTGCATTGTTATATGACTACCAGCCGAATGTTCTTCCACCACAAACTCTAATATTTTAAAAAATTTAAAGTCAGCATATTGTATGTGGAAAATTCGATCCCCACAAGGAAGCTTTTCTCCTTTGAATTTGCGACCATTCAAAAATGAGAACTCTTTTTTTTTTTTTTTTTCCTGTTTTTTTTATTAGGATTGATTCTTATCTTCTGTAATTCATTATTACACAAACTTTAAAAATGATATTAATTGTACATTTTTTTTTTTCAGGATTGAAGCAAGCTCTGGCTACAGTAAATGACTACAATCCTCTGATGAAAGATTTTCCATTGAATGATTTATTATCAGCTACAGAGCTAGATAAAATCAGAATTGCTTTGCAAGCTATATTTATCCACTTACGTAAAATTCGCAGCACTAAATATCCCATTCCAAGAGCACTGCGACTCGTTGAAGCAATTTCCAGAGATCTGATGACCCAGTTGCTGAAGGTTAGTTTCTGTGTGGGGCAGTGTAACACAGCCCAACTTGGTTAATTCAAAGTTTCAATAGAATTTTGTGAATACAGTGCCCATTTTCACATGAGCTTCATTGAAATTTTACTGTATGACCTAGGATCTCTGCCAGGATTAACCTGATATCTCTTTACACATTGCTCAGCAGACAAAATGATAGCACAACTGTTCAAATAATAGCTGAAGTTAAAAATTGAAAAACAGCAATCGTTGTGTACCGAAAAATGAGGAATTTTAAACTTTAATTTGTCTTTAAGTGTTTATGTACAGCTTAGACGAAGCTAAATCTGGTGCATATATTGTAGAATTTTTTTAACTGTCCATGTTATCTGGTACTAAATTATGATTATTATTTTCCCTTCAGTTTTGAATTGTTCAAAATGACAAGAACAAAAAAGTGTATTTCAACATTAAATTTGACAGGGGAGTTCTTAAAAATTCAAATTTACCAAGGTCTACTGTAAATGCATACTTATGAATGAACTATGAAATCAATTGTGTATAATTAAAAAATACGTGATTGAATATAATAAGAAAAAAATTCAGTTGGAGTTCATTGTGTTCATATCATCTGTTAGATATTATTGAATTATTTCTATCCTAAAAAAAGATGTGCTGTGAAAAATGCAGCATAAAATGTATGGATTTACCTTTTTAAAAAAAAGGGAAAAAAAGTTCAGCAGATCTCTAATTTTTGATGTCGTTAACTAATTTTAATCTCTTGATAATACATTTTCTATAACTCTAAAAATTACTTTTATTCAAAGTACCATAGTCTCCCACTATATACCCTCTTATTTATAGGTTTCTCTTATTTATAAATTTATTAGACTATTTTTTCCACTCCTGGCCAAAGATATAGGAGAATAATGATATTTCTACTTCATTTGAAAAACTTTCATTTACATTTATATGATTCATTTTGGGAAGACCAAGTTATGAGTTATAAAAATTTTTGATTATTTAGCTTTTCTTCCCCAAAAAAGGCTTTTCGAAAATTCTTTAAAAATTTTCAGTGAAGAAACTAAGGTGGTTAATTGTGTTTCTTACCTATGTGCTGCGATTGTGATCTACCAAGAGTTATAAAAGTGGCACATTTTTGTTCTTGCTAGAGACTGTGTGCTTGTTGAATTTGCATTTGCCATACCAGCCTGTTTAGCTTTGCTATGTTTCAGAAGAGGGTAAAACAGAAAGCAGTTGTCAATTTCATTGAAAATAAGTGATGAGAAGTTTGATAATTGAGTGTAGAGAATTACAGAAATTATTGCAAAAAATACTTGATGACAATGATGAAGAGATCATTGCAGCCAATATAATTTTAAAAAATGCTCAATGCACACGTGTAAAAGGTTTCAATTTGCTAGAACCTCTTCGTAATTACATACAACTTCAAAAACTGATGTGACTTTCTTCCAATCATGCAAGTATTCTTTTTCTGGACTGTTTTAACAAAAAATTTCAGATTTTGTTACTTAAAAAAATTATTGAATGTAACAAGGTAATTATATATCACAGGGCATACATATGGATTATTATTAAACAAAAAGTATTATTCTCCTACGTGTGTGTTTTAAGAATGAAGCCAATATTTACTTTTACTTAACAATATTTCACTTTCATATAGCATTTTTCATGTTATACATTTTTGAAGTACATTTTTCCTTATTTTCACTTATATGGCTATCTCACTTATACATCTTTTCTTGTTCCCTCGCACCAATGCATAAGTGTTCACTGTAATATCAGTTGCTAAAAGCACTTTGAGATGTTCAGCTGTGGTTGCTGAATGCTAGAATCAGTTGGAGAAACAATTTTATTTCCAGTTCACGTATTAAACTAGATGTATTTGAATGACATTTATATGCTACGTTAAGAGCTTAAACAAGATATTTTTTTTTACTTTATTACATTCAAATGAACTGAATAAGTGAAGTTTTTATAATTATTTTAAATAGGTTCTGGGAACACGGAGACTGATGCACATACCTTTTGAGGAATTTGAAAAGGTAAAATTCAGTTTTTCACATATACTTGGGTTCAATGCATTATCTCATTCTCACGCAATCCAAACACAGATTCTAAATTCTGAAAATAAGAGAATTTTTTTCAGGTTATTCTATTCTTCATTTATAACTTTTCATAATTATGTCTTAGTTTTTTTCCCAAGTGTGTGAGTTTTACCCTTTCTTTGGTTCTTTGAAGGTGATGAATGCTTGTTTCGAGGTGTTCAGTACATGGGATGATGAATATGACAAGCTTCAAGGCTTACTCAGGGATATTGTTAAAAAGAAAAGAGATGAGCATCTTAAGATGGTATGGAGGGTCAGCCCAGCACATAAGCGCTTGCAGGCCAGGATGGAACAAATGAGGAAGTGAGTTTATACATTTGAAATGTTTTTCATGAACAGAATATATTGTTATAAATTCTTGAGGTTCAAGGCAGTTAAATAGGTAACATGTACATTCATCATCATGTAATCTTATAATACCTAGATCTGTTTCAGTAAAAAAAATAGTTTCCTTCTTTTCAATTCAATTATTAAAAATTACAGATAAAAACAACTTTAGTTTTATAGTACAGAGGTTCCTTGCAATTCCAAACTAATTGTTGAATTGTGGGATGTTTTGTATTTAAGTCTATTCGGTCATTTCATGCCTGTCGATCCCAAAAAATTAGAATGTTGAATTATACAAATACTTTGCCACAACAGGCTAAATGCCCAATGAGGTGGCTGAGAAAAAGATGCCCATAAAAATATGGATGTCGTATATTTCAAAAATACAGCAACCCAATTAAAAATGCAATTAACAAAAATTATAAACAATATATACACATGATAAAATATTATACAATGCCCATAAAGAATACTTATGGTTGTCTTATTCTAAGAATGGATAGCTTCTAGATTTACTCCAACATGTTTATCGTCATGAATCATCTCTCTATTACTTTTTAAGACCATTTCCATTGGTTATCTTGGTTTTTGCAATAAAAGAAACAATTTATAATGCTAACAAAAATAAAGTATGATTATGATATTTATGTGTTGCTTTTAATATGGCTTTCATATATCTTACTATACCAATGCTGCCAGAGTTTTCTTTATTGTAGAAATGACAAACCATTATAAATGGATAAACTTGTTCTGAAATGCATTGCTTGGGAACCACTCTGTGACCAAAGTAAACATTCCAAAAGTCATTGTTGAGGCTCAAGAACCCTTGTTGCCTGACAGTTTTTTTGGCCATTTTGAGCACTTGCCCTGCTCTAACAAACTTTTAAAGTAGCCTCTCGTTCAAGTCGAGCCCTGTTTAGTCTAATTAATTGTAGATTTGTATAGGGAACATACACTTAGACAGAAAATCAATTAATCTAATTTATTTATAAAAATATGAATAAATTAGCTTCTCAATGTTATCTTTTTTATTTTGCCTATTTTCAGGTTCAGACGTCAGCATGAACAGTTGCGAACTGTAATTGTAAGAGTTCTGAGACCTTCAGTTGCTCATCGTCCTCCTCAACCAGCTGGAACTCCAGTACACGAAGAACATATTGATCATAAATCAGATTCTATTGATGCTGCTGATTTGAATGCTATAGAGGTATCAGATGCTTAGTTGTCTGCTGATAATTTTATTTTTGTTTTTCTTTTCAGTATTTTTTTATTCAGCATATAAAAGCATGATATTTATTCTCGTAATGCATGTCTTTTATTCAGAGAAAAATGAGGCAATATTTTTTCTCCAATGTTTCAAAGAAACTATATAATTTTAGTAAGAGGCACGAAATCCTTCATTCATGAACATGAAATGTCTAGACAAATTTTCGCCTTAATTTTTTTAAATATTTATTTGTGACATATAATTACACAATAAGTGTTCGAAACACCAAGGATGGACCACATTGACAATTACAAAAAAATTAATGTTAACATGCCAATATTCAAAAATAAAAACAAATAAACCAAAAAATACACAAACATTTAAACACTTATAATACAGAAGTGTAGTTTGATTGAATATTAAGGTAGAGTGAATCAAGAAAAAAATAAATGAAATAAAATTTCGTAATACATGTTGGTGGCAAGCAGAAGTGTCAGATCGTGGTGTAAATAAATATTTTCAGTCATCAAGGTGATTATTTTAAGAGAAATCGAAAAATATGCATGTAAATGTTTTGAAATATATGACATCCATATTTATTATGGGCATCTTTTTCTCAGCCACGTTGTTGGGAATTTGTCTGTCTTGGCGCTGTATTTGTATATAAAGAGAAAAAGAGAAATCATACAATTTTCCAAGTTCACATACTTATGTATACTTATAAGGTAGTGAATTAGTGGAGAGTGAATCGCTCCAGCAATAATTTACTCCTTCAATAATAATTTTTTATATCAGATATTGAGATTACTTTTAAAAAATCTTTGAAAAAGTTTGTATACTCATTTTGAAAGTTTTGCAGATTTATTGGCAAACTATTACATTGTAGCCTGTAATAATAATTTTCTTAGCATATGCTTGTGTAGCATTTTTCCAAAAAGTCAGAGCAGTCCAGGGTTGTTTGGTTTAAACCATGGTTTTAACCAAGTGGTTTTTTTCAAAAAATCAAATAAAAGTTGCCTAAATATAGTTTTATTCCTTGAAAAATATCATATTGGTTCATTATTAGCCAAAATGTTTCATTTTTACCACATTTTTACCACATTTTATATCCTTGGGGTACATTCTGATGGTATATCTTTAAATGACATAAGATTTTATGAGTGGTTTTTTTCAAAAAGTCTCATGAAAGTGGCCAGAATACACATATATTTTTCATATGAAGTATCTTAGTTATTTAAAGTTATATATATAAAAGCCAAAATTTCTCATTCTTACAACATTTTCTAACCTTTGGCTACATTCTGATGCTCTATCTTTAGCAAATTCATGAATAAGGATTGTATCACACATCTAAATGTGGTCCTATAATCCAATAAAGACATCAGCTGTCCTTAAAGGACAAGGACCAGTGTACTAGTAGTTACATTACCTCACATACATTTTCATTTTCTTTCCCATAAGAAGTAGCACATCTCCTACTGTATATCTCCCAGTCTTAATATTCAATAGTTGTTTTTTTATACTTTCACACACACATTGTTAAGCCCAGTTAATCAAGGTTCTACTGTATAGTAGTAACAGATTTATGAAAAATAATCAGCTATATGCAGGGTGATTATAACTTAAGTTTTGATTCCAAAACTATACAATAAGTACTGATCAGAATGACTTTAAAATTTGCATGGATACTCCTGAAGTAATGGAAGTTTCTTTCGCAAAAGAAAAAAGTGCAAAATGTGCAAGTAGATGATGCTTTACTTGGCCAGCAGTATAATCTATTTTGTGCAACCACATCATTTCGGCACTTCCACAGCATCAGTGTGTGGATAGAACTTCTATCAAAATGCACATTGCAATACCAGCAAAGCAGCTGCTGAAGACCCACTTTGATAGGATGCACCTTAACCCTTGCAACTTCTGGCTGTGGGGGTACCTCAAAATGTTATAAACAGTGGTCAGATTGCAAACTTTGGTGAATGGCAATCTCCAGCACATTCCCTATATGTTAGAAGTTACTCAGGAATATTAACGGGGGGGGGGGGCGTTTGGTTTAATAAAGCTGAATTGCAAGCACATCCACATTATGACCATGGGGCATACTCCGATTCTGTTGTTGAACAAGAATTTTTGTGCTTTCAACCTCATAGCCAGAACACGCGGTGGACAACATATTTAACATTTCTTAAGTAAGTTGTAGTTATTTGTTCAATTACTTCATTTTTTGTGATGTTTCCATGAATTATGAAATCGTGAAATGCTATAATTAAGGTATCATTCTGCTATGACTGGGTATCGTTTCCATTCTGCGAGCAAATTTCCCACATGTTGGATGATGTCATTAATTTTACATTTCTAAGTATATTTTTCCCTTTATCAAATAAAATTGAATTTTTTCAGGAATATTCATGTCAATTTTCGTCATTCTGACAATCGTTCTTTTTTTTACAGTGTTTTGAAATCAGAACCTTAGTTATAATCACCCTGTATATCGTAAATCATTGCTAATTAATCTGCATTATTTATGCTTCCTTAAATACATTATATTCACCTAATTTTTATTACTTTTTGCAAAATAGCTTCCTAATTAAGTATACTGAAAGTAAATGGAGAAAAACCTTTATATATTATATGATTAATAATAACATTAAAAGAATTTTCAAACACGCAGTAATCCATTGAGTTAAGCAAAAATAATTAAATTGCAAAAGTTGGTTTTTGTTAAAATGTAAGAAATATTTATTGATTAATTAGCATTGGAATAGTGTTAATTACATTAATAATTAACTAAAATAAAATGTTTATTAGAAGTTTGAATGATTTTTCAGAAATTTCATTGTTTTTAATGTTAATACTATTTAAAACAAAAAACCGGTTTAAACCAAAAAAACCCGGTTTTTGGTTTTTTTTACCAAACCTGGCAGTAACAGAAAATTTAAAAGCCTCTCGATTCACACTTACATAAATGTGTCACTTTTCAGTGAAAATGTCACTCATTCATTAGCTTTTAAAAGGCATTAAAAAGGGAATCAAATTAAAGCTTTAACATTTTAACCTTGTAAAATATAGATGAGAAATATAACACGTGATTGTGAATGAAATGAAGATAATATTTAAAAGTAATTTGTGAAAAATGTGACTTCGATTTAAAAAAAAAAAAGGTGTACCATGTATTTTCATTTTAACTTTCACAAGTCTCAACTATGTCTTCTTTGTTGGAAGATAGAAAAAATGGCCCTGTGAAGTAAAAATTTCATTACTGTACTTGCTGCTTCTTTTTTTGCATATATTCTTTATATTCTTCACAAACCTTATAAGTTAGGGTTCTCAAGCCTTTTCCACCTGCAGTGCTTTTTTCCCTAATCAACGCTTATTCGCCGGTCCCAGAACAATTTAACAAAGAATCTCTTCGAAAACCTTTGTTAGGTTGGCACTCCATACAGTTTAAGAACCCCTGCTATAATTCTAATCCCATTTTTTTTCAGACTTATTTTCAAACAAAAAGAAACAAAGCCTTGTGGCAGCAGATATAGATATGTCGTATACAAATTAAAAAATTTGGCTTATTGCAAAGAGCTTGGTCATTGTGCAGTTTGCCCACCTAATTAGAAATTATCTGACACCTTCTAATAAGTCTGTTTTTAGAATTGTTGTAATGAACCCATACACTTTTAAGCCAATTAGAAACTTTGCTTTTTTTTAAATCAAAAAACCTTGATTTTATCCTGGCAACAGCATACAAACTTGGAAGGGAGGTTCAGAACATCGTTAGGAATCACATAAGGAAACATGGTTAAAATTCCACCCTTGAGTGATAAAGAAACATAAAGACACAGCAAGGAAACAATACAGAAAGCATTGTAAACCACTTTTTTACCAAAAAAAGAGTACAATAATAGTTACAAGCATCACAGGTGGTCAAAATTTCACCCATTGGCTTTGATGCACACGTGACATCTACTCTGCACGGATTGCCAAACATTTTCAAAGATACCGGGAATTCCGCAGACCATAGCAGCAGCAATGACTATTCATGCAACCAAGTTCATGTGTGAATCTACTGGCATTTTGTGAACAACGGCCTTAAAGCCATCCTAGAAAAAATTAAGAGGAGATAAATCAGGTGATCTGGGAGGTGGGGGTATGCGACAGGACCACTATACCCAATCCATCTATTTCATAATGTCTGCACAATGCCACCTGTCTATTTCCGACCATGCTTTCTGATGTGATGATTCCTAACAATGAATGAATGAATGCCAGAACTTTGCCACTGGACTTATCCTTTTGCCGAGATCTCTTCCAGCGCAGCTTCATGGCAGAGTCTGAAACACTTTATTTAGTGTCAAAAAAAAAAACATGACATGCAAAATTTTTACAATGTATTTTCCCCAGACAATTGGGCACTGTTGTGATTAACAAATTTTGTGGTGTTTACAGACGAGATGGGGTTGGGTGTTGGAGAAAAGTTTCTGGGTTTCGTTAAGATGGATGAATGTACACATATTAGGATGGAGGTATATTTTAAAAGCAATTGGAGGGGGCCTTATGCCATCTCATCTGTTATCTTACGCTTGTCATATTATATACACGGGGTATAAAAGAATTAAATGAGAATCTTATTGTGAAATGTAAAATTTTCATCGGAGCGAGTCACCTCGCTTAACACTTTATTGGTGAGCAAATGGGTTTGATAACTTGTGGACTAGAAGCCCGCATCACAGTTTTATTAGGTTGAGTTCACTCGTTCTGGGAGGGGATTTGATGAAAATATACGAAATGGACAGATTTTCTTTCTTTCGCTAGCATATGTATATTTGACAAGGTATTGTATTTCGATCGACTTAAATTTTTTTTTCTCGTTCGCATTTCATTTTCATTGTATTTTTGCCAGGTTTGTGTTTTCTCGCTTCTTTGATATAAATTTGTGGGTGTTTTGGATGTTAGTGTTAGGAAACAGTGTATACTTTTTCCCCGGATACTCTCAATTACTTCGTTTTTCCTTCCGCTTGGGCCTATTGTGGTAGTATTTGTGATTTGAGATAGTTAGCTAATTCTAATAAGTATGAATTGTACTTTGTAGCTTAATTTACTTTTTTTAGATTGTGTTGTATTCTTTATATACATATATATTTTCTTCTTCGTGATTTAGTGTTGAGCATTCTATTTTACGTAATTTTTTCGTACAATCTCTTACGTATATTTTGCATAGTAATGTATTTTACATTATTTTAATTTCCTATTAACATTTCTGGTTTTCCTATTTTTAATTGTTATTATTATCTAGCTTTTGCAATAGTGTTAGTATACCTCGACTAGTGTTGTGTAGAGCTTGCGATGGCAGGTTTCCCTGGTCTAGGGGTATAGTAGCTGATAGTTTCAATTGTAAAGGGTGCTTGGATAGGGCAAGGCTGGAACTTGAGTTTGAAGCTTTACGGGAAAAAGTTAGGGTGCTAGAGGGCCCGGTTATTACAGAGCCGCTAGTCGTCGAGCCACCTGTGGATGAAGAAGCCATCTCCATGAACAACGACAGTTTGGGGGGCGAATGGGTGGTCGTGGATGAGGTAGAGGGAGGATAGTGATAGGGGTTTAATCATCGGCGATTCCATGATTAGGGAACTTGGTAACAGAGTGTTGTAGGGATTTTTGGGGTTTCGAGTGCTGTTGTCTTCCTGGGGGGAAGATTCGCAACGTTGGAGATGTTTTTCATCGCCAAAAGTTGCCCTTGCGGGTGATTCTGTAGGTGGGAACGAATCAGGTAGGAGCGAATATTAGTGAGTCTCTGTCAGAGTACCGGGATTTACTATTATCCGCTAGGAAGGAGGGTTCAGATGTGGCAGTGATTCCAGTGCTGCCAAGGGGTAGTAGGCGGTATAGGAGTAGGATCCACCAATTCAATATAGGCCTGAAGGACATTTACTCCTCACTTGGGGTCATGTTCTTGGAGCTTCCCGTATTTACCGATAGGTGGCTTTGTTCGGATGGGATCCATCTAAATAAGAGGGGGGTCTGGGAGGTTTACGATAGTCTTAGGTCAGGTTTTTTACTGCTAGACCATGCAGTTGGAAATGCGGGTTAGTTAATGCTAATCACAACAGTACTGACAGGGAATTACCCACCTTTGACTTGGATGGCTTCTCAATTGACACTAAATTACCGGGCAAATTAAAATGTGTGCCAATAAATGCCAGGAGCTTGGGTAATAAGAAAGATTTTCTAGAAATCATGATAGTTGCGGAGGGCCTGGATCTTATAGCCATTACAGAATCTTGGGCAAACGAGAGAGAGGCTAGAGAGTGTAACGTGCAGAGAAGTGATATTGAAACTATATGGGTTGAGCTTGAGAACAAAAGACGTCAAAAACTTATTGTTGGGGTTGTTACAATCCACCGAATAGGGATCGAAACTACATCGCCAAATTGCATGATGAAATTTCCTACATGTGTAAGTGTAAGAGGGTTCTCATACTAGGGGATTTCAATTACCCGGGTATTGATTGGGAGAACCTTTCATCTAGAGATCAGTATGAAAGAGACTTTCTTAAGTTAGCGCTCGAAATTTTTTTTATCAGCATGTATCAGAAGTCACTAGGGGTACTGTTATTTTGGATTTTGTTCTTACTAGTTCTGAGGATCTTGTTGAACATGTTTCGGGAGGGTGGGGGGAGGAGAAGAGTTTTCTACCAGTGATCATCGTATATTCAGATTTCACTGTATCTTTTCCTTGGGTAAGGTTGATAACAAAAGACTGGTTCCTTGTTTTCGGAGAACTAACTTTGATGTTTTGAGAGAAAGGTTAGTGGAAGTTTTCAAAGACCGGTTGGAATCAGTAGGGGTGGTAAGTCAGTGGGAAGAATTTAGTATGAAGCGGTCCTCTGTTTTGCTCGATATCATACCCTTTGTTCGAAAAAAGCGTGTTTGTACATCGCACCCTCTATGGTTCACAGATAGCCTGTGTAACCTTTATCTCGAAAAGACAAGAGCATTTAGTGAGTATAAAAGTGAGCAAGGTGACATATTATTGTTTACTGATGAAAGAAGAGTGTTGAATAAAGCGATAAGGGATAGTAAAAAGGAAGTTGAATCTAGGTTGGCAGAAAACATTGGCTCTGACCCAAAATCATTTTTTCATTCATCACGTCAATAATGGATGTAAGGGGACAGTTGGTCCCTTCTCGATAGGAGGCTCTAGGTTAGAGAGCAATGTAGGCATGTGTAATGCTTTCAATGACTTTTTGGCATCGGTTTTTAATGCAGAAAATGATATTCGATACACAGGTGTTGCATGGGGTAATAAAACCCTCAACGATATTTAAGTAGAAGATGTGGAGGTCCTAAATCTTCTAAGAAATTTATGGGCAAGCAAAGCACCAGGACCAGATTATATCTATCCCAGGGTCCTCAGGGTGCTAATGAATTGTTGGGTCCAGTCGCACAGATATACAGGAGTAGTGTTGCTGAGGGGATCGTCCCAAGGGATTGGAAACTTGCAGGGCTCCCACTCGTCCTACTTTTCCTACTTTTTGGTAAAATGTCCTACTTTTGTCCTACTTTCTCAGTTTTGTCCTACTTTTCTTACTTTTTTACCAAATCCTATCGACAAAATTTGTGAATTGATTTTAATTGAGCAGGAAATTATTGATATATTGCCAAATATTACAAATGTTGGAGAATGCAATGTTTCGTTGAATGGTTCGCACGCTGACACTTGTTGATGGCCCAGCATTGAAATCTGCAGCAATTTGCGGAGGAGTTGCACGTCTGTCACGTTTAATGATTCTCATCAGTCGTCGTTGTTCCCGTTCTTGCATGATCTTTTTCCGGCCGCAGCGATGTCGTTGATTTAATTTTTTACCGGATTCCCGATATTCACGGTACACTCGTGAAATGGTCGTACGTGGAAATCCAAAATTCATCGCTACCTCGGAGATGCTATGTCCCATCTCTCGTGCGCCGACTATAACACCACCTTTAAACTCACTTAAATCTCGATAACCTGCGATTGTAGCAGCAGTAACTGATCTAACAACTATGCCAGACACTTGTTATGTTATATAGGCGTTGCTGATCGCAGCGCCGTACTCTGATTGGTTCCATATCTCTTTATTTGCATATGCATGCCTGTACCAGTTTTTTGGCTCTTCAGTTTATATGAGGAGAGACAGCAAAGAATTATCTGTGATTGTTAGTGCACTGTTTTGGCCAAAAATTGGTTTTGTAACCGTCATTTGTCATTTTTTTTTTAGCTTGACTGAAATAGTGCTAGGGGAAAAAAAAAAAAGTTGATTCAAAATTTAAAAAAAAAAAATTTTAATTATTTAAATTTTTTTTTGCAAAAACATTTTTTTTTAGGAATTTTTGTACATTATGCTATGATTATGTTGTCTAAGGGGGTTACCCTCCCCCATCCTACTTTTTAGTCCTGTGTTTTCCTACTTTTTCTCTTTTTTTTGAGTGGGAACCCTGAACTTGCTAATGTTGTTCTGATATTTAAGAAGGGTAGTAGAGAAGCATAGTCCAATTATCGTCCAGTGAGTTTAACGAACTCCCTCTCGAAAATTCTGGAAATCATTATCAAAAGGCAATTGGTGAAGGGGATAGATGAGAATAATGTATTGTCGGATAATCAGCATGGGTTCAGGAAGGGGAAGTCATGTGGGACTAACCTCCTTTGCTTCTATGATCATGTGACGAAGCCTTTGAGTAAGAGCAAAAATGTAGATGTTGTTTAACCTTGATTTCCAGAAGGCATTCGATCGGGTCCAACATGGTAAACTCTTGAAGCGTTTACACGAGATTGGAATTGGGGACAACTTGCTGAATTGGATAGAATCGTGGTTAAGAGACAGGTCGCAATGAGTTATGGTGAACGGGGAATTCTCTGGTTGGACAGACGTCACAAGTAGATTTCCTCAAGGAAGCGTCCTTGGCTTCCATACTTTTTTCACTTTTTATCGATAAACTTGATCAGGGTATCGATGGGATTACTAGCAAATTCGCAGATGATGTGAAGGTAATGGGAGTAATCAGGAATCAAAATGATAGGGAGTTGCTCCAGACCAATCTAAACAGGATTGCAGCATGGGCAAATGAATGGAGCATGATGCTTATCGTTGACAAGTGCATGGTCACTCATTTTTGTTAGAACAACCCACGGTTCTATTATGAGTTGAATGGTGTCACTATCCCGGATGCAACCAGGGTCACCGATTTGGGAATTCTCATTGACGAGCGTCTTAGGTTTTCTGAACATTGTTGAGCGGTGGTAAAAAAAACGAATAGAATGCTTGGTCTCATTTTCAAAAAGGTCTCTTCGCGTTCTCCTAAAGTCATTCTTCCACTTTTTCGAGGCTTAGTTCATCCTGGACTGGAGTATGCTGTAAGGTTTTGGAGACCATACCTACAGAGGAACATAGACTTGGTTGAAGGGGTGCAGAGAAGAGCTACGTGTGTCCTTATTGGCACACAGGGCTTGAGTTATGAAGAAAGACTTCATTTTTTGAATATGTTTACATTGGATGAACGCAGGTGTCGAGGAGATATGATCGAAGTGTTCGAAATTTTCAATGGGATGGATAGGATGGACCATGAACTTTTAGTACCCCACCAATCGACTGCTTTTACAAGGGACACCAGTATCGATTGGTGAGGGACAATGCAAGGTTATGGTGTCACAGGGAATTTTTCTCTAATAGGGTTGTTGTTAAATCCAATAGCTTACCCCCGGAGGTAGTAAATTGTAACACAATTGACATGTTTAAAAAGAAATGCGATAAACATGTTGGGGTAAATCGAGAAGCTATTCATTGTTAGAATAAGACAACCATAAGTATTCTTTTTGGTCATTGTATAATATTTTATCTTGTTTATAAATTGTTTATAATTTTTGTTATTTGCATTTTTAATTGGATTGCTGTATTTTTGAAATATATGACATCCATATTTTTATGGGCATCTTTTTCTCAGCCACCTCGTCGGGCATTTTGCCTGTTGTGGCATTGTATTTGTATTTGGCTTGTAATCCTTGCTGCTGTGTTTTTGTTTTTGATTATGTGAATGAACTATTGTTTTCGGAATGTTTGTACATGTGTAGATGCTTTGCACTCTGTGGCATAGTGAACTGGAGTACCCACCACACATTTGTCTGTTCGGCAGCGTTTTCGTTCGTATAAATATATAGGGAATGGGCTGTGTCCTGTTATGAAGATAGTAACCTCCCTATTTCAGTTTAGTGCATTGTATGTGGCTCGAGGGACAATTTCGTGCACTTTTCTAGCTGTTGTTCCTTTGTCCCAATTTTGCTGCCATTTCTGGAGGGTTGCTTGTTTAAGTTGTCGCTTCAAGCGTTAGTGGGAAAGGGTTATTAAGTTTATTGTTACAGTTAGTTGCAGCTTTGGCTAGAGAATCTGCTCTTTCATTTCCAAGATTACCCACATGGGTCTTGGTTCAACCTAGGAAAATATTTGGGTTATCTAATAAATGCTGTTTCAATACACGCACTATTTTGTTTCTATTTATTGGATCTAGAATTGATTGAACGAAGGAGCGGCTCTCAGTTATTTTAAAACTTGTAACTGAACTCCCATTCAGTGCACATGAGCTCCAAGGAAAGATTGAGAGATTTGTTACCTTTGTAGTCCAGTGGTCAAGGGCATTCACCCAGAAAGTGAAAGGACATGGGTTCAATTCCCCGCAAAGGCAGTTGAAATTTTCTCTCTTTCTAAAAAATTCATTTTCGCAACAGCCAGTTATTATTCCTAACAATTTTCTCTACCTCCCCTCCAAGTTTGTATATGGAGTTTCGGGACACCCTGTATACAGGGTGTTGTAATAAATGGTACTAAAAGAAAACATGTCTGTGACAGTTGTAATTTATTTCACACATAAAATCAACATAGCATAAAAGGTCAACTCTCCAAGTTTCATTTGGCAACACTGAAATGCAGCCATCTCCTAAATGTTCACTAGAAGATCAGTCATTCAAAATGAAAACAAATGATAAATAAAAGCCTTATGGTGTGCTGAGCATATGTAAAAACTTGGAATGCTTTGGGTTTTTACTAATCTGGAAGTATGTGAAAAATGCCACTTTCTCAGGACTTAAACAGTTGAAGCATTGGATATGTCATGATCAGCTATGCTGGCAAGGTGGGGCGAAAACTAGCAGCTCTTCTTGTGGTGCTTGGTGTTTGGTGGAGTAGTAGCTCTTCTTGTGAACATTCAGGAAATGGGACAGCTTTTCAGTGTTGCCAAATGAAATCTTGGGACTTTCACCTTTCACATTATTTTGATATGTGCAAAATGAATTAATTACAGCAGTCACAGACATGTTCTATTGTAATCTTCTAATTGTCATAGAAAGATATTTTACATTTTCATCATGAGTTGTATGCTTAAATATTGTGATCTCATTTTATTTATTTATTTCTCCATATTGTTTACTGTTGTGATCCTTAACACTCCCTTAAACTTTCTTTTTTCCCAGGCATCTTTTAAATTTACATCCTAAAAGTTACACCAAGAATTTTTTTTTTTTCATGACTGTGATTTTAGGAAGTGAACCTAGCCTATGAAAATGTCAAAGAAGTTGATGGATTGGACATCTCTAAAGAAGGCATGGAGGCTTGGGAGGCTTCTTTAAGAAGGTTTTACCATTTTCATGTTTTGAAAACTTTTTTCCTGGAAATCTTGAAATATTTCAATGTATGTATCGGTTCTTAGTTGATGCGATTGGTTTTAATGGAAAATTTTGGCATTAGCTGAGAGAATATTTATTTTTGAAGCATTAACAATGTTTATTTGAGGTGAACAATATGATGATGTTTTGCACCTTGTGTACTTACATGATATTTGCAGAACATGAAAATTCAGGCATCTGCCATTTTCCACTTAAAGTATGGACAGATGGTAGCACCACTAGGACACAAAAACTCATAGCTCTGACAACATAAATACATTAGGGCCACATACACACTCGGAACACGCATTACGGCATGTATCATTTCTTTACAAAGTACATGTGTAGGTGAGTACAGTTAAATCCTGTTTCAGTGAATACGTTATAGTGAAAATCTCATTGTAATGAAAACTTTCCAATCCTTAAATAAATTAACATAGGAACAATGTATTGAAAATTCTGATATTACGAAATGAAAAATCAGTTATAACGAATTCAAAAACAAGTTTCTGAAAATCAACAAAAGAGTACAGAATGTTCCAGAAATGATCCTTAAAATCTGTTTCAGGAGAGGAATGGTTGTTCTTCTATGACTTGTGAAGTGCCATCTTAACCCATGGACCCACCACCCAGGCACGACATGGGGGGCTCCAAGAGAAGAAGGAACTTCACAAAAATGAGGTCCCGAAATTTTCAGAGTGAGCACTTAAAGTTGCCAGGTAGGGCCTCAGAAAAATCACTTGGCTTGGGGATCCATGATAATTTTACGATAGCCCTGGGCTTGTGGGGGTGCAGAAAGACGTTTTAACCAATAGGGTGAGTGAAAAAGAAATCAAACTAGTTTTATAAGCCAGTGCTACACTTTAGGAATATTTCATATTTCTTCCGTTTCAAAATGAGTAGCCTAAGAAAACAGTTTTCAATTAAAGTAAAACATAACATCATTTTTGAAGTTGATGCTGGAGTAAATAAAAACAATGAAGGCATTAAAATACGACATATCTTCATCTACTCTTTCAGCGTTTTAGAAAAACCTGACAGAGTTGGAATTTCAACTTTTCAAGATGCAGATGTAGCTGTCTTTACAGAACATTCATTGAAGACATTTTCCAGAAACACACGTGATTTAAGGACATTGGCTCCCAAAATGTACCACTCATATGAGAAAAAACTCAAATTTGCATGTGCATTTGGATGCAAAATCTTTCAAGCATTGCAGGTGCTTGAGTATGCGTACACTTCAGATGACTTTTTCCTCGTCTTCCACAATACTTTTGAAAAAAAATTATTTGGGTCAAATATGTTGAGTAAAACTTATCCAAAAGAAAAGTGCAATGCCCAATTAATGATTAATAATTGCCCAATCTAAGTTATTTTTAAAATTTAACTTCTTTTTATTATCTAGAACGTAAATAAGTGATTTTTTCGTCAATAAAATTCTGCTACAACAAAGTTTTTTTAACAAATGTTGAAAGTGGTAAAATTGTAGCAGAACGAAATTTTGTTACAACAAAGTGATTTTCTTCAGTCCCTTGTAGATTGTTATATCAGGATTGAACTGTAGTAGCAGTGCCTACGCTTCAGCTAAAATTCACCAGCTGATTCTGAATTAACAAGTCTCAACTATTACAGTGCACTGTATGCAATTTCATGCATAAGGGATAGGTATTACTTTACCTAAAATTTATATGGCATAAATAGAGCATTTTTGATGGTTTAATCTATTAATTAATGTCATACTTGATTTTCCATGCCTTTATATCCATCAGTTTAAAATTATACTATGAGAAAAACTTACATTTTATGGTTACAGTTTTAAACTGAATAAACCATATAACTTATCTTTCCTGCAAGCACGTTTACAGACAAAGAACAAATCAGTTTTTTTAGTAGAAGTGGTTGAAATGATAAAATTTTCTTGTTTCTTTTGTGTTAACCATTTTCCAGCTTATCACAAACTTAATATCAATTTATTTTATTAGGTATGAAGAACGTATTGACAGAGTCGAAACTCGAATTACAGCACGACTCAGAGATCAATTAGGGACTGCAAAAAATGCCAATGAGATGTTCAGAATTTTTTCCCGATTTAATGCTCTATTTGTACGTCCTCACATTCGAGGTGCCATTCGGGAATACCAGACTCAGCTTATTCAACGAGTAAAAGATGACATAGGTGCACTTCATGAGAAATTTAAAGTACAGTACCCACAGAGCAAAGCATGCCGTATGAGTAGAGTGAGAGATCTTCCACCAGTTTCTGGATCTATCATATGGGCGAAACAGGTATTTTTAATTTGTTTTGCAGGTTTTTTTTTCTTTTCAATCATTGTGGTAAATATTGCTTTTCAATCTGAAAACTACCAAAAAGAACAACCTATCAGTTAATCAAGTTCTTTTGACTAATTTCAAGAGGTTTGAATTTTTTTATCACTAGTTGATAAAAAAGTTCTGAGTAAAGTCTGACAATTTTACTTAATGAGATATAAAAACGAAGTTTTAATTAGGGCAATGAATATGCATCATGTACTTCAGCAGTTGTCTCATAAATACAAAAATGAAAATGTAGAAACCATGAAGCAAAGCAATGCCTTGATTAGCTTTATTCAGTGTAAAGGACATATATATGTCTGGATAATTAGATCTTCATTGCAGTGGGAGAGGATATGATGGGTGATCATGGGAAATGTATCAATGGCTGATAAAGACAACAAAATGCTGGAGCAAAAGCAAATAAATAGCTGACCCTTGACTATCCAACTCTCATTCATTCAGGACTCTGTTAATCGACATTGATTTCCTCAATGATAAGTTTTATTGATGTAGTAATTCTTCCCCCCCCCCCATCAAAGTCAAAAATTTCCTTTCTGATAAAAATAAGGCAATAATAAACGCATTTGATTTTACAAATGCAAATAAGCAGCAACTTAGCTTCTGAGTAACACTTTATTAAAAGTGCTTGGTTGGAACAGCAACTACAGTCACGCTTGTTTTTACGGACCTGTACTAACTTTAAAAATAGTTTGTGAATTAGGGGTTCATAAAATTGAGTGTCGACTGTATTTAAAGACTCGCCATAAATAGTGTTGTTAAAGAACTTTGACATACTTGCAAAGGAAAAAATATCTTCCTAATTGCCTGTGTCAGTTTAATATAGGCCTATATTTGACTATACCAGACTTTTCTATTGATGCATATTCAACTATCCAGAAAGTTTTCCGTACTGATGTAGGCTAACTCCAGTTACCTCAGACAATCTTTATAAATAAAAAAACCAAAGTATTAAAGATGTGTTTAGAAAGAGATTTAGGAATTTATTATTTTATTTTAATCTTAAATGGGAAAAATTTCTTTATTTTCTGCATTCTTCCTTTGTTTTAGATTGACAGGCAACTGACTGTATACATGAAACGAGTTGAAGATGTTCTTGGCAAAGGCTGGGAAAATCATGTTGAAGGACAGAAGCTCAAAGGTGATGCAGACAGTTTTCGATTGAAGTTAAATACGCAAGGAATATTTGATGACTGGGCAAAAATGGTAAATTTTTACTTTATTGTTCTTCAGACAAACTAAAACTGAAATTCAAGTCTGTTCTTTTTTAATCAGCCATTTTTCTAAGGGGTCATTAAAATATTACATCAGCATTGGGGGAAGGTAAAGGGTTTTCGGATTTGCTGACTTTTGATGACAGTGGGGTAAGGGGGTTTGAAGGATGCTTACATCATCAACCACCCTTTATGAAAATATTAAATATTCTTAATTTCATCTTTATTTTCCATCTTTTTTAAGAATACCAAAAATGAGAAAACCTTTCTTAGTTTGTGAACACCTGAACTAACATTCCTATACATAAGTCCTTTAGTAGATCTCTCAAACCTTTCTAAGATCTCTGTAGATCACTCTCATGTCCTGTCTTACCTATGGAAGGGGGTCTTTTCTACATGAAACTCAAGACTAGCACCCAAAGGGTTGAAACATTTCTGACATGTCTGGCTAAACTAGGGGTTCTCAAACTTTTTTACACTCACGAGGTGCCTCTTGCCTTAATCAGCGCTTATTTGTAGCTCCTCAGAGCAGTGTAACAAAGAATCTGTTCGAAAAACCTTTCTCAAGACCAGTGCTCCTGACAAAAGTGGGTGGCGCACGGTTGGGCTAAACTGTTTTGTTTCCACTCGGTGCATCTAATGCGTTGTCCTTGAGTGAATTTGCTAGACTCTCATACAGGGTTCGTTCAAGTATTACATCAGCATTGATGATGGGGGGGGGGAATGTTCCGATTTGCTGACTTTGATGACAAGGGGGGAGGGGGGTTTGGATGATGCTTATGTCATCAACCATCCTTTATAAAAATATGAAATATTCTTAATGGCATCCTGAACTGTGGTTTATGGGTACCTGAACTAAGAATCTCCTTATTGATAAGTCTCCTAGAGAGCCACTTTAGTGATCTCTAAATGTTTCTTGGATCCTTCTAGTGATCTAGAAATGTGTTTGGGCTACTCAAGTACTCTCAAACTGTGTCACATACTTCAAGTGATCCATAATCAGCGGATCACTTAAGTAATTTGAAAATGTGCCCGGGGTAACTTGAGTGATGTAGAGACGCACTGCAAGTCACTCAAGTGCTCTAAAACTGTACCAACTGTCACTAAAGGGATTTCTAAATCCCTTTAGTGCCAATGGATCGCTTAAGCATTCTGGAACTGTGCCACGGATCATTTAAGTGATCTGTGAATGTGCCACAAGCCTACTTGTGTGATCTGAAAAATGTGCCACAGGCCTACTTGAGTGATCTGAAAATGTGCCACGGGCCACCTAAATGCTCTGAAATTGTGCCATGGATCACCTAAGTGATCTGTAAATGTGCCGCTTAGTTCATTTTTACAAAATTAGGTTTGAGGGGGCAGTTAGGCAAGGGGGTGAATTAAAAAAAAATATTTCCCATTTAAAAATGATTTTTTGATCGTTTGCCCCCCCCCTCTCGCGTACAATCTGTGGTCCCACCAATATGTGATAAGAGGTGGGGGGGGGGCAGAGTTGCCGAAATTTTGCTGACAGGTGGAGAGGGTCAAAAATAGCTGAAAATTGCTGATGTCATACTTGAATGGCCCCACATAAGCGGATACATGCTCTTCCAACAGGGGTAGGGTGGTTCCCAGAGGGTGTGCATGGTGATCTGGGGGTGGGGGGGGGGAAGAATGGATATGTTTGCCCAATGCAAATGATACAATTTTTCATGATTGGGGGATTTCCATCCTTTATCTCTCATCTCTGTACCATCCATGCTTGTGTATGATGTGGACAAGAAAACAAGCTGCAATGATTTACGAGACAAGAAAGGGAACTGCTAGTTATCAAGGTTGGGTTTTTACCGGGACAGTGGCAGAAAGGGGAAAAACCCGGCAAAAATTAATAAAAATTATTTTTACTCAAGACATACAAAGCTTAGTTTTTAAATTACGAAATATTTTTTTTCAATGTAAAAACTTAAAAAACATGTGAAACTTTGTTTACAATTTTAATGTACAATTTTAATTACCTTGTTTGAATTACATGGTATAAAAATGAATATTCAGCAACCAAAAATATGAAAACATATCCAAAAAAAAAAAACAGGCATTAACCAGATTTGGTATAAAAAATTCTTAAGTAAAAGACTATAATTATTTATTCATAAAATTTGAAACAGATAAATCTAATTTTTAATTCTATGAATTATTGCCGGGGCGGTTTTTACCACTGTGGCAAAAACTTGCCAACCCTGCTAGTTATGAAAATAATTTTCTTGTATGGAGGCCATTCAAGTACACTGGTGAAATAAATTAAGAGAATTTGCATATTTTATCGAATTTCATGAAAAAAACTGAACTGAATGTAAAACCACTGCTTCTAGACAAAAATTCAAATCTTGTACGCCAAATACGTAAGCGTACACGTGTGTGTAGGCAGAGCCAGTAGGGAAACAGGCTTTATAAGCTAAGACGCATTTTGTTTGCTGGCACACCTTGGCGAATTTCTTGGTGTTATTTTGCAACATTCGGTTAATTTCAAATTGTAACAGTAAAAATGAGTAACCACCAACGTTTAGATGACGGAATGAGGTGACGAATTGTGGGGAGGCTAGAAGCAGGCCAATCTCAAGTCCAGATTTGTAGAGAGTTCAATTTAACGCCCAGCGTCGTGTGTAACTTATGGAAACAGTTCCAGGATACCGGATCCATCGAGAGAAAGCCTGGGCAAGGTCGTCCAAGAGCCACGACGGCCAGTGAAGATCGCCATTTGTCGATTATAGCGAGGTGTAACAGGAGTGCTACAGCTTCTCAGGTTTGGTCTGGGCAGGCATCACGTTGGATGGTCGCACACCTGTCCTTGTCTTTGAAAGAGGCACTGTGACTGGTGTGAGGTATAGGGATGAGGTCTTGGAGCCATATGTTTGCTTTTTCAGGGGTGCAGTTGGCCCTGAGTTCATTTTAATGGACGATAACGAGAGACCACATAAATCTTTTCTGCTCGACGATTTTCTAGAGAGTGAGGATATTCGCCGGATGGATTGGCCAGCCAGATCTCCAGACTTTAACCCTATAGAGCATGTCTGGGATGCTCTTCGGAGGGCAATTGCAACTCGCAACCCCCCCTCCAGGAACCATCCAGGGAATGAAAACAGCGTTGCTGAACGAGTGGGACCAATTGCCACAGGAAATGATAAACTGCCTTATTTCAAGTATATGAAATCACGCTGTGAGACCTGTATATCTGTAAGAGGGGACCATACCCCCTATTAACCCATCTATTAACCCATTTTTTTGTTTATTCTGCAACTGCTGTTTCATACCTTCCGACTCCGAGTGTTACGCACTATCATGCGTGTGTATTACAATTATTGAATGATTATTTGTTTTGTATTGTATCAATGTATGTACATATCAAATTTCATTAAAATCGGTACAGTAGTTCTAGAGATAATCGACCAAGTCTGCAAATTCTATTAATTTCGTACACCAGTGTACTTAACATTTCCTTGAAAGAAACGAATTTCAAGGAAAAATATAGAATGAATACATTAAATTTTCATTTGGGGAAAAAGAAAAGTTACGCGATTTCACTTTTTAAACGGTGTCTTTTTAATATGATGTTTAGTAATAAAAATCGTCATAGTATAATTCGTATTTAAAAAAATAACTCAATTTATTTCTATTAAAATTGACAAAATCATTAAAAGTTGAATTTTTTGAATTTTAGGCATATTCCGTATTAGAAAATGTATCATTCTAATATAAGTGGATAGTACAAAAGTGGTTCAATTATTAATAATCAATATAACAATCTTGAGATTTCATTCAATTACATAACATAAAGGGTTATCACTATGTTCCTGGGGAGTAAAATTTTAAACATCGAAATAATGTCTGTGTTTCTCTCTCTGGAGTAATTTCTCATCAAAACCAACCTTTTTTTTAACGGAATGATATCACATGAATTCATTTTTACCAATGGAAAGTATAAAAACAATCAAATTTCATTTTTTTTCTCCTGAAATATACAGGGTATTACCGTAAATCGGTGACAAACTTGGAGGGGGTGATATTAGGCATCACAAGAGGAACAAAAATTGCTATAGAACATATTATCGCAAACCACGTTTAGTCTGTGAAAACTGAAAAAAATACATATGAAGAGTTTGACGTCGAGTAGGATGAAAAGGTCAATAATAAGTAGAAAAAACATTTATTTGACAGCATTGATTACAACACAGACTATGGTGTACAAAATAAAGTATAATAATAAGTACAAAATTAGTACAAAAAGTAAAATAAATAAGTAAAAGAAGTGTTTACTCTTGGCAGAATGATTACAATTCAGCCTGTGCAGCGCAGTTCAATGTCAAAAAGTAGACGAAGAGAATTGATTCCAAGAAATTTTTGCACTTATTATTGTACTTTATTTTGTACACCACAAACTCTGTTGTAATCAATGCTGTCGAATAAATGATTTTTCTACTTATTATTGGCCTTTTTGTCCCACTCGACGTCACACCCTTCATAAATATTTTTTTTAATTTTCACCGACTAAACATGGTTTGCGATACCATGTTCTGTGGCAATTCTTGTTCCTCGTGTGATGCCTAATATCATCCCTCTGAGTTTATCGCAAGGTCCCTTGTATACATACAGGGTGTCGTTATATTTTTTTTTACTTGAATGGTTCAAAGGATGGCGATTGAAAACCTTCAAAACATTTTTGCTAAAACTCAGTTTTCTCTAAAACTAACGGTTTAGGGGAATCAGCTGTTCGTCAATGATAACCTTGAATATTAAAATGTAAAATATTATACATGTATTGAATGTTATGCATTATGACTTGTGTTTTTGAAATGAAAGAAAATGGCAAAAATTTGTAAATGTTTTTGTTTCCATGTTGTTATTACTAAATTTTCAGTTATTTTTTTCAATTGCAGAAACTTATAATGAATATTAATTGAAGAATTTTATGAATGTCTTAACTGTACTTGACTATATATAGAATCTAATTAATAGCAGCTGTAAACCTTACATTTTTACCTTATATGCAAATTAGAGTTTGTGGCACAACGATATTATTTTTGTAGATTAAGGGTTAATCGAAAGCTTCCGCGTATCATCAGCGCAAAGAGAAGTATAACAGGTTCAGTGTTTTATGTTCAGTTGTTCAGTTATGTTCAGTTCAGTGTAATATATATATATATAATTATGAAAAGGCGAAAGATAAGAAGTTATTGAAAAATTGTAAAAAGGAAAAATATGGATCAATGAGGAGGTCGTTTTCAAGGGGGAACCCCCCACATTGCACCAAACTGCAAAACTGCCCCAAGAAGCAGAGCTGGGGTAACATGACACATAAAAATGATGGTTGCAGCATTATTTTTGAAACATTATTTAATCACAGAAAACAATTAAACACAGTTCACAGTAAAAAAGGGAAGCACAACACTCGCACACCACCATAACACACAGCATGATAGAAAACTTGCCTAACATGGAGAAAGACATTTTGAAGTATGAGGAGCATATGTGTGAATTTTTTCAATTCAATTCGCATCAATGAACAATCATTTTGAAAAGTTCGGTGGTTTCAGTAAATTTTTTTTCTCTCTTCAGGTTCAGCAACGCCAGCTAGGAGTATCAGGCAGAATATTTGCTATTGACAGTGTGAGAGCCAGGACAGGCAAAGGAAACCTGCTGAAGCTAAGAGTCAATTTTTTGCCAGAGATCATCACTTTAGCAAAAGAGGTGGATTAATGCATGTACTAACTTCATTCACCAGATTGTACATACTTAAAATAACATATGTAAATTCCCGATGATATTAATTTTCTAATGTTTGAAAAGTACTATCCTCAATTTGTTCAAATTTATGGAATTCTATGCACATGGTTATATAGCATTTTATATTTGGTTCTCGATGCTATAAACTAAGCTAACATGAGTAAAGTCGAGTGTAACTAAATAATATCAAGGGTCTTAAAAGCGTAGAGTTCAGAAGCATGGCTTTTAATTTAATTATTTTCCAAAGCTACTTGACATCCAAGTAGTTAACAAATCAACTTCTGCGTCAATCAGTCTTATAAGTTTAGATCTCTGATAGTGCTGGAAGGGAGCTTATGTACAGAGCTGATTTAGAATCAACTTCAAATTGTAAAGCCCAATATAATTTGCCCTTACATAAAATAACCAAATGAAATATAGAAAAATAATTTTCAAATGTTTTGTCATTGGATGTTTTGAGATATTTTTTCCATGAGATAGCTGCAAATATCCCTGATAAATTTTTCTAGGAATGTATCATTAATTTTATCTTTTAGAAATATCAATTTTTATTGAGAACTTTGAGCAGCTATTTTCGATTGAGCATTTATAGGGCCCGAGCAAAAAATATTCAAATCGGGAATGACTAAGATTGATGGATGCAGTTAATTCTAAAACATGGTTCAGTACAACAGGATGATACATGGCTAGTTATTTGTATAGATTCAATTTTTAAAAATTTTTTTTCTCCAATATTTTGTTTCAGCTCAGTCTTCATTCCATATTTTCAGGTCAGGAATTTGAGATGGCTTGGTTTCAGAGTTCCCCTACCCATTATCAACAAAGCACATCAGGCAAACCAGCTTTATCCATTTGCTATTTCTCTGATTGAAAGTGTAAGAACATATGAGAGGACATGTGAGAAGGTATGTAGTACTCCAATAAACTTTTTTAAGTCTGCACTGGAACTTTTTTCTGTCAGAATATTTTCATGAAATTGCAATTGTAAGTTGTGACTATTTTTATTCATGGTTGCCATTTTTTACATGATACAGTGATACCTCGGCTTACACATTTTTTAAATATTTTTCTGCCTCAGCTAATGAATACAGATTATTTTAACAAACATTTTATTTGATATGAATACATGTGCTAACATAAAACAGCTGCTTTGTTAGTTAAATCTACGAGCTAATAAAAATTAATCCAATGAGTGACTTTCACTCAAGCCAAATTAACTTATTTTTACCTTGGAACCACTTCTAAATATACCCCTCTTTCTCTTTCAAAAAAGTTTTGACTCATTCCATATAATATGAAAGATTAAGCTAATAGGAAATTATATTTAAAATAAGCGAAAAAAGCCTTTGATGTGGCTAATGGTTTCAGTGCATAAATGAAAACCAGACATGCCTCCACATTAATATTCCTACGGAGGTTTCAGTGCATGCAGTAAGATTCTTAATACCAAACTGAACAAACATATTTTCCATCTGCATGTGTGTGAGAGAAAATGAGCTTACTATATAACGTAGCACACCACCTCCCACACTTTTTTTTCATTGTGACTCTGATGCACACAGAAAAATTACTACATATAGTAAGAAAAGTAAAATAGAAAAGAAATGCAATATTTTAACTACCTTTCAATATTCCATCATCAAGTTGTGAAGTTGTTTGACTCAGGCCAGGTTAGTTTTTATCTTTTTTTTTCACAGTGCTTCATGACAGTTCCTAGAACAAATTAAATGATTATCTATAGAAACCTATGGAAAATCATGTTTCAGGTAACAAATGTGATTCTTGAACTACTGATGTTTGTTAGCTGAGGTATCATTGTATTTGATTTCATGAAAAATTTCACCCATTCAGTAATAAAAGAAGTTCAAAAATTCATTGCTAGTATTACAAATGTGCCAGCAATATTTTTGGAAATAAAACTACAAGGAATGTGTGCCAAGTTATAATATTGCAATGCATTTCATTAAATAGGTTGAAGAACGACCTTCTATAATACTTCTTGTAGCTGGTCTGAAGAGAGAAGTTCAGTATTTGATTTCTGAGGTAAGTAATTTTTAGAATGTTTTTATTCTCTCATGTGAGTGAAATATAAAACTTGGGCATTATTGATACAAGAATCAAAATGAGGACTATATCCATATCAAGAATGAAAAATAGTTTTAAACATATTTTTAATTTACACTCATGTCCATAAATTAAGGATAATTCAGAATCACACGGAAATCGAAATCTAAAGTAAAAATTTCACCTGTAGAATTATCACACACATCTGCAAGAATGATATGCAAATTTCAGGAAGCCACCAGATGATGCCGATAGTATGTCACAATGATGAGAGTGTAAGAGGGGGGGTATATAAGGAATGGTGGCAAAGAAGTGAAATTGTTCACGAGTTCTGTAAGGCGCTCAGTGCCATAAGCGAATAGTTATGACATAGAGGATGTGGATGATTTTTTACGTGGTAGAATTATCGGCCGCGTGGCATTGTGGGCGTACTCCGATGGAAGTATCCGAGGAACTTGGAATTGCCCAAAGTGTCATCTCTAGGCTTTGACAACGATTCCAAGATAATGGAAACGTCAGTAGACGTTACAGTACAGGTCGCCCCCGAGTTACAACGCCGAATGAAGACCGGTATTTGGCAGTCACTGCCAAAAGAAGCAGACGGAGCACAGCATCCGACCTGTCTCGTCAGCTATCTGCAGCCACGGGTACCACAGTTTCAAGGCAAACCGTGTACAGACGTTTGGGAGATATTGGTCTATATGCTCGCAGGCCTGTCACATGTGTTCCGCTCACGGCAACTCACTGTCGGCAGCGATTAGCCTGGAGTAGAGAACATGCAATGTGGACATCGTCACAGTGGGCTTGTGTGATGTTTTCCGACGAGTCCAGGTTTAGCTTGCAGTCTGATTCACATCAGACTTTCATATGGAGAACGCCAGGTACCTGTTACCACCAAGACAACATCATTGAACGACACCGTTACGGTGGTGCAGCATTGCTCATTTGGGGTGGAATTATACTGGGTTCCAAAACAGATCTGCATGTTCAAACCGGAATCATGAAAGCCCAAATTTATCGGGACATCATTCTGGAACAACGTGTACGTTTGTTTAGGGGTGCCATGAGCGCAGAATTTGTGTTTATGGATGACAACGCCTGTCCTCACAGAGCAAACATCGTAAACGAATGCCTTGAATCTGAGGATATAACCCGTATGGAATGGCCAGCATTCTCACCTGACTTGAATCCAAAAGAGCATGTGTGAGACATGCTTGGCCAACGAGTTGCAGCCCGTCAACCACCTCCTACATGTGTACCGAAACTTCGGAGAGCATTGCTTGCTGAGTGGAGTGATCTTCCCGAAGATGAGATAGATAATTTGATTCTCAGCATGCCTAGGCGTTGTACGGACTGTATTTCATCGCATGGGAGACATACAATGTATTAACCATCATACCAACCATGTAATAGTAAGTTTTTGTAAAGGAGATATTTTTTACAATTGCTCCAGGGAGCAAAAATCATAGTTTTTATGAATGGTATCATACATACACCATCGTTTTTGTTCTTTATCTTTTGTTTAATAAATGGGCTTTATGAATAAGTAACGTTTGTTTTGTTTCTGAACCTTTATTTGCCGGAGCTGGCATTATCCTCAATTTATGGACATGAGTGTATCATAATTATGGTTTTTATATGTGATTAATGTTTTTGTTTTTTATTTATCTTGAATTATTTTTTCTTCAAATTGATATTGTACATTTTAGGGTACTGGCCTGGTATGGGAATCCTATAAATTAGACTCATATGTTCCACGACTTGCAGAAACTGTATTCAACTATCAAGAAAAGGTCAAAACTTTTTTTTAATAAATAACTAGAAATATTTATATGCTCGTTTCTTCTGCTATTTTCTTTGTTTCCAAAAATTATCTATGGTTCTATTTTTCCTTTATACCTAGGTTGAGGATTTGCTTACTGTAGAAGAGCAGATTGATATCGATGTGCACTCACTAGAAACATGTGCTTACAGTACAACAGTCTTTTCTGATATACTAAATAAAATACAGAAAGCTGTTGACGACCTTAGTCTCCATCAGTATTCTAATCTTCACTTATGGGTCGGAAAACTAGATGAAGAGGTTAGCTATATATCTTTGGTTATATTTTGAAGTCTGAAATTTTTAGGTCTACAATAACTACTAGAGATTTTCATACATTATTTGTGTTCGTAAATAATTCATAACAAATTCAATTATCACAAAGTTTGCTTTATACAAATAGAAATAGAACGCCACAACAGGCAAAATGCCCAACAAGGTGGCTGAGAAAAAGATGCCCATAAAAATATGGATGTCATATATTTCAAAAATACAGCAACCCAATTAAAAATACAATTAATAAAAATTATAAACAATATATTGAATAAAATAGTCAGAATAAGTTCTAAATAGTCAGAATTTTTCTGAAATTATTAGTTTTAATCTTTATAACTTTTTCTCCTTCATTAGGTTGAATCAAAACTGGCTTTTAGACTAGAGGCTGGAGTCAAAGCATGGACTCAAGCTCTGGAAGGGAAAAACCGCGAAGTGGATACTACAATGGATACAGATGTTCACACTCCTACAACCCATAAACCTGGAGGTGATCCTCAAATTCAAACTTTGGTTCATGAGATAAGAATTACCAATCAGGTCATTTATGTAAGTCCAAGTGTAGAAGAAGCTCGGTTCAATATTATGCAACAGTTATTTGCTTGGGAGAATGTAATTCTTCTTCAGAACAGAATACAAAGCTCACGCTATCAGGTATTTGGATATTTAATCATATTTGTTGTTCCTTTTTAATTTTTTTTAAAAGCAATTTAATTGTTTATGGTTTTTGATGGCTGTAATGTTCTTAAATTTATTTTACATGCAAAGACATATAAACATTAGTTAATTAGGATTAAAATTTAGGAGAAATCTTTTTTAAAAATTGCAATAAAAAAAATTCAGTTACTCCTGCACAACATAATACACAAATATGATGGCTTCATGAAGTCTGAGTTGTCTCATGGCTGCAAACAGGTCCTGAAAAAAGTCCATTTCCTGAAGTCTGTGCAAAAGATCATCATGTATAGTATTCTTCTATTGTTTTTTTTTTCATAAAACCTTGGTTTCTGTGTCAAAAATGTTCACTCTTATTTTACCCACATTTGTCCCCCCACAACTTTTCTCTTTTTTTAAAATTTGAATATCTCAGTGAACATCAAACTTAGAAACATGGTTTTTTTTTGTTGGCTTCAGGGGGTGGGGGGGACAGGGCAACAACTTTTTAATTGAGTTTTTGAGCCCAGAGTGTCTATATAAAAAGTTAATTTTTATTTTATTTTAATAACTGTATAACCCCTTGCAACATAAATGATGCACGTTATTTGGATACTTTTTTTAACTGGAAGTATGTCTCTAGGATCAACAGTTTGCCATTAAAATGTGGTGCATGCTGGTAGCTACGCATCCCGCATATAAATACATCTTAATATATCAAGCATTAAATTTTCTATTGTTTCTTTTAAGATTTCTGCAGGGATTGCAGTTACCATGTATAAAAAAATATTTAAGCAATTTGCATCACAGTTCTAAATCCACTTCTCACTTCATGAATCGGACAACTCAATTCGCTTCTGATCATATAAAAATTCATCAATAGCTAAACAAGTTTTTATGTATCAGTTCAATACAGACTTTGGCAGGATTTTGTGAAGAAAAAGAGACAAAATTTCAAAATATGAACTCAAATATGATTTGAATTTGAAGAATTTTGTTGAATTTTAACCACTTCATATTTTTCTTTACCTCTAAAAGCAATCACTGATTGTTCCACATTTATCACAAAGTGACAATAAGCATGAATCAATTATTCCACTTTTAGTGATGAGGAGCAATCAACATTTTATAGACTAATCTGTTCTTGGTGATAAGAGACAACAAGACTTTATGGAATATTCCATTAGTGGATGCAAATCGGTTAATTGAATAAATTTTTAATTTTGAAGACGCTTGTAAAAGCTTTGACAATTCATTAGAAATTCCACAGAGAATGAGGTTGAGGTGCATGTGGGGTTTAGTCAAATTCAGCATCTAGTAGTGCAACTTAGACACCTCGTATTAATGCCAATTAATATTGTTGGAGAAACATTGGAAGGAAAATAAACTCACGTTCCAACGGTGGTCCTTTTGGCCCGAGAACCTCTCTTGCAATCTGTGTATGAAACGTTATTTTGATAATTTATTGAAATGTGTAATAATGACTATACAATTGTCTGGCTACAATATATTTTTTCTCTGGCTAGAATTCTGACTAGATTTTTTATTTCTTATAATTTTCTTTTTAAATAGGTAGGACTGGACCGTCCTTCATGTGAAACATACCGAAATTTATTGACAAAGATGCCAGATGGTGCTATTGTTCTTGAAGCATCTTACACAGCTATGGAAAATAAGATCAAACAAATGCGGGAGTATGTGAAAGAATGGCTACGTTATCAGACTCTGTGGGATTTGCAACCAGAAGCTTTATATTCTAAAATGGGTGAGGATATTGGAAGATGGATGAATACTTTGGTAGAAATAAAGTGAGTCTTTTTTGTTTTTTGGCTTTTGAATGTAAATTTCTTGACTGGTGCAAACAAAAGTTAATATAGTAAAACCTCTCTTTTGCTGTTACTGGCGGGACAAAAAAAATTCTTTCATAAATGGGGGGTCACTGTTAATCAGGGGTTTGAAATGCATACTTTTATTATACTAGGGAAAATTATTATTTGGCCGTAAAAGAGAGGTGACCAAATCTGAGGGGGTGTCTGTTAAAAGGGGTTTTAATATTCAGTGAGTGTATGCAACCGCATGTCCACAGGTGAGTACACCGGTTCAATTACAAAAAAAAAAAATTGATCTCAAACTTAGATTTTACTTTGCTGTACATTGAAGTGAAGTTTTGTTTTTTCAATGCAGTAGAACCTTGATTTTATCTGGGGTAATGATAAAGAAGAAGAACACGGATAACCAAAAACTACAGTTAAACCACCAAAAATTTAAAAAAAAGCTTAACTTAATAGTAATCACAAAATGGTTCAAATGACAAAATATATTAATGTATTTTGCCCATTTAACTCTTTAATGCCCAGATAGAAGACCTGGGAGGTTTGTGAAAATACCAAGTTTTTTGTGTTCGAAGTGGACTCGTCCAAATTTCGGATACTTCTCCTCCCCCTTTCTCCATGAGTTTCTATTCATGCTACCCTTTGCATTCACGTTCACCCTTTCATTACAATGGATTTTCGGAGATAATTTGTCTACTGAAAACACCCCTTCCCTCACAGTATTATCTCTTTGTAAAATGCATTGAGTACCCTAAGGAACATTCTAGTACATCAGCTTTTAAAATCCCATTGATAGGGCGTTGCAGATGTCTTTTCCGTTCCCGCCTCAGACAACAGCTTTTATCTTCTTTCCCGTTGGTGACAAAAGCTCACCAAAACATACCCATACCCCCTATTTGGGCCGACTTGAGGCAGTTATGGGCATTAACCTACTCGGCCGGCTACGGCCGATCTGGGCGCTATAGAGTTAAAATGACTATTCTGTGTATATTCTCATGTGATTAATTTTTGAAAATAATAAATAGAATTAAGGAAAGAGTGATAATACACAAAAACTTATTTCTACAATTATGTTTTTTCCATGATTACTGTACAAGCTGGGGGTTGATTTTTTTCATGGTTGGGGGGGGGGGGGAAAGGGAGCTCTCATTATCTTCTAAATTCAAACAGTATATAGTCTCTCTAATAAACATCTTTGAACCTGGTTATAGGCTCTGAATGCTCACTTTTTCCAGGGCGTCTTCAAGCCCCATAGGTATTGGCTGCATGTATTCCTCAACACTATCCTTTTCTCAATTTTATTTCTATCTGTGAAATAATTTCATTTCTCTCCTTCACCTGTTATGAGGTTTTGATATTTTTTTTGTCCGAGTAAATCTGCTTCCTGGATATAACTTCATATCCACTTCCGGATAATGAAGGTTCTGCTGTAGTTTTTCAATCCCGTGATGTATGTAGGAGTTGACTTCCTCTTAGTAACAACTCGTGGAAACTGAAATGAATCCATAAATGTAGGTGATTATAGATATTTGTTCCAACATGACAGGCTCTTTTTAAATATTTATATTTTAATATATTTATGACTTTTTAACAATTGTTGTTGATAAATGGCCACCAAATAGTTGTCAATGTAAAGATTAATTAAGGTATGACTTACTGAAATAAGGTCTACTGCAATACTTAATATTTTCTGAATAAGGTATTTAATTTTATTGCAGGAAATCACGCACAACATTTGACACCACTGAAGCTCGAAAAGAAATCGGTCCTATCATTATTGAATACGCAAAGGTTGATATCTCTGCTCGTTTTTTCTCTTTCGTTGTGCAACTTACAATCATGACAATAAAATTGAGAAATGTCAATAATTTCAACTGTTTTACACTCAAGAAAATTATTGAAGAAATTATATTATGAATGTTTTCTTATTTAAAATAAACCATTATAAGTGAAATTTCTCTTAATTCTATTTTTTAGTTTTCTTTCTTCCTTTTTTTTTAAAGCATCAACATTTATATAACTTAACTGAATTTTCAGTGAATTGACCCAAATTACATAATGTGTGTAATTATTATGTTTCTTGTAAAAAAATATTCAGCCTGTATGTCTTAATTTTTTTTTCATAATAGGTCCAGTCCAAAGTATCGCTCAAGTATGACTCATGGCATAAGGATGTCCTCGGAAAATTTGGTTCATTGCTTGGTAATGAAATGGCAGTTTTCCACACTACGGTATCCAAGGTGAATTTTAGTTAGTATATTATAGATGAAATCTTTTTTACTTGATAATGTAGTGGGTATCTTGTTGCAAGTTGTATGTGGAGCATGTTCTTTAGCAGATTTTGTTTTCAATTAAAAGCAGTAAGACGATCTAAAATGAGTTTTAACTACGTTTTTCGTAATTACAATATGCTAATTCGAAGTGTGCTTATGTATTTTGTTTTCTTGTTTGCAGTCACGAAGTGATCTAGAACAACAGTCAATTGAAACTGATTCCACCTCTGATGCTGTTACATTTATCACATATGTGCAATCTCTCAAAAAGAAGATGAAAGTTTGGGATAAGCAAGTTGAGGTATTATTGAATAATTGATATACTAAATAACATTGGAGTATTTTTATACCATTGGAATAGGCTTGTGAGGTATATATTTTAATTTTTTTATCATTCAGCTCTACAAGGAAGGCCAAAGAATCTTGGAAAGGCAAAGGTTTCAATTCCCTAATTCTTGGCTACATGTCGACAATATAGAAGGAGAGTGGTCAGCGTTTAACGAGATCATTCGTAGGAAGGATTCATCAATACAGGTTCAGGTGGCAAGTTTGCAAGTGAAAATTGTAGCTGAAGATAAGGCTGTTGAAGCACGTACCAACGATCTATTAACAGAATGGGAGAAAAGCAAACCAGTTGAAGTGAGTTTTCATCATTCTATGCAATGGCATGTAATCAATATATTTTCCATAGATTGAATAAAATATTTTCATGTACATACACTTCTTTATACTGACATCTAAAAGGAAGTAGCAAAAATATTTTACTTGAGCACAGTACGGGTTGCTCAGTACTATATGCAGTAATATTTACAGAATTTTATAAATTCAATGTAATTTCAGTATTTTTCAAGTAATGTCAAGTTATGTTTTTTAGGAAAATGTTGATTTTTCTATGTTGCCTATAAATCTTTAAAAATTATTTAAAAATATTTAACTCTATTCCAACCTCACGAAAAAAAAGCTGCTGCAATTAATATCAGAGGTATGTAATCAGCATTAAGAGATTCAAATGTGTTTTTTAACTCATCGATTTATACACAGGCAAAATATTATATTTAAGTTCATAATTGTCCTTATTTGACATTTTTTTTAAGTTGTGCTCTATATGTTCTGTAGTAGGGTAAGTATTAGTTAATATATGCAAAAAAAGCTTTAAGAACTAAACATGCAAAACACACATAATGATTTCTTTTTATTAGTATTGTATTATAGCTATATAAATATGTGTCATATATAAAATTTATGGCTTCAGGCATCTTAACTGTTGTTTTATACAAAACTTCTTGAAATGCAAGTGGAATGCATGAACCAACTTAATAGCTGATGTTATATTTATACTTGAATTTTTTAGGGGTCATTGAAGCCCAGTGATGCTACTGGTCAATTGTCAATTTTCGAGGCAAAATTCAGTAGACTGAAAGAAGATCGGGATAATGTGATGCGTGCAAAAGAAGCCTTAGAATTACAAGAACCAGGTAAAAGAAATTAAGTTTAAACATTCTTTGTGGTATTTATTTCAAAGTGTAATTAACTAAGTTAATTCTGTTATATATATATAGTAGGATAAAATACAAGAGAAATGAAGACAACAACAATAAAACAATATCATAGCTGCCAAGTCTCCCGAATTTTTCGGGAATCTCCTTAATTTTAATTTCATCGCTCGACCTCCCGAAAAGTTCTTAAATCTCCCGAATTTTTACGAAAATCACAAAAATCCCTAATTGTCCGTAAACATTCCCTACTTCATTAAAAAAAATCCCCGCTTATGAAAACAATCCCTAAGAAATTTCTTGTGGGGCATCAAGCCTCTTTTTTTTCCCTTTCGAAATGACGTCACACGTCGTAAATGGGGAAATTCCCTTTTTAAGGAAGTTTTACAAACCCTCTGATGGTAACAAGAAAGTTGTTTGTCTTATCGTGCAGGGAAATGACTTAGCAGCCAATAGTCCTGGATAATAATTGAAGATTATAGTCACGCGCATGTGGTCAAAATTTCTTTTGTTATAACGTGCGATATAACAAAACACGAATACTGATAAGCAAAAACATATTTAATCAATTTTAAAGATACTTATTCCGATGAATTTCCTTTCATCAAACGTTCCAGAAGAGGGGCCGACTTTTCCTTTTTGTACAAGTTGTGTTACGGACATAAACATCGGTCATGGAAAGACTGCCATCATCACTCGTGAAATGAAAAAAAAACCCATCAAGCAAGCGTTACAAAAAGTCAGTGTTCTTCAAAAATTGACGGTGTTTTCCTTCATCTTCCAATGATTTTGGAGTCATTTGCGCAGAATGTTTGTTCACAGCGTTTCTGATTGAACACAATATTTATTTTTATATTATTGAAGTTTTGGCCTCCAATTTCACTTGTTTTTTGCGTAGGAATTTTATTCCTAAGGGTTTAACTTCCATGTGTGTAAAATCCCTATTTTAATTTGACTTCAGTTTTTGAGTAGGGATTTTATTCCCTACGCTTTAACTTTTATGTTTGGAAAATCCCTATTTTATTTGGAAAAATCCCTATTGTATTTATTAGGGAGTGGTTTTAGCATAAAATACGGGTGTGCGCAAAAATCTCCCGAATTTTCATTTTCAAAAGTTGGCAGCTATGCAATATTCTCTCACTCATAGAAGAAGACAACATTATCATTAACAACAACCATAAAGTTCTTGACTTTATCAACAACAATAAAATTTCTCACATTTGCACATATTATTTCGAAAACCTCTTCACCAGCATACCACACAATAAACTCATTGACATATGTTTTCATTTCTTTCAAAAATACCAAGGTTCCCTTAAATTTAATTTCACACACGAAAAACCTTGTTAACTTCTGCATTCTTAAAAACTTCCTTTATAATGGCATACATATCCACAAGCAGATTAAAGGAATACCAATGGCGACCTGCTACTCCAGCACTCTTGCCAACCTTTTTCTCCACTTATATGAAAATCCAAACTGCAATATAACTTTGTTGTCTTTCGTTACATTGATGATCTAATCATTTTCAACAAATGCAATTTTTACAGCATCTTCCCCAACATCTACCCTGAAGAGCTTTCTCTGAAGGAAACCACAAAAGAAGACATAATAATGTTCCTGGATATAAAAATACACAAAAACAACAATAAATGGGAAACAGGTGTTTATGACAAAAGAAAATATTTCAATTTTTCTGTTAACAGTTTAAGCCACTGGCATTCAAACATCAACACCAAAAATATTCAGAAACACACTCATTTCGCAAATTTGTAGATTCAGACGCATTTGTAATAATAAACAGGAATTCAATACAGCACTCCTCAATCTTTTCAAAGCTGCATGTGACAACAGTATTCCAACCGCCTTCTTCAATGACATTTTAAAAAACTTCTCTTCCAAATAAAAATGGCCTTTCCCACTCATAAGGTATGTCCAGTGATTTTTGATTACTTTTTTGGACTTTTTTCATAATATTTATAAAATATTCCCTGTAATTATCGTATTCCTGTAACTTTGTATATATATCTTTCTCATGCTTCTTTGAGCTTTTAATCTGAAGCTCTGTATATATTTTTTCAAATTTTGTAGTTTTCAACATTTTAGAGTGAGATAGACGGTTTTTTTCTCAGCCCGAGATATCAAGGAAACAGTTATTTTCCGGATATTTTTGCTGAGGTGAACTCGGAAAGAAAAGTTACCACGTCTCCGCCGGGACTCGAACATGCGACAACCCAGCATAATCACCCAGGATTCTGATCTGGCGAAATCGGTGCAATCGATACACAATAAGAGAGATAAATGATTTCAAAAGAATTTCTAGGTTTTAACATAAGTAAATTTATTAATACTTTCAACAATTAAGTAGGTTAACAATTAACAGCATTATCACAAAATTATTTCTCAAATTCATACCAGTTCCCAATGCAAGTCCGTTGTCTCATCAATCTAATCCGGCTACAGGAGTTTGACGATCTTTCTCGAGTCACACGAGCCGTGACGTCATTGACCTTGACAGAGGGTCACGATCCGAGACGAAGCCTCATGTGGCGGCAAGAGCTGCAAACTCAACGGCCAAGGTGACGATCGGAAGCAATGATCGATGCGGAACCATACGACGGACGGATGAACGATGACAGGAACAGGGACGACAACGATTGACTAGAGAGGAGGCATGATGGATCCGGAACCAGCTGGCGATGTGTAAGCACCAGTGAGATGAACTATTTCATACTTCGGATGACTCACCCAAAGGCGACCACCTTCACCTTAATTGATGTATACTGAGTTGAAAGCGAGGATGAATGCAAGCTAATGTGAAGTGACTCCAGGTATTTATGTCTGTAAAGGAAGTACGGAACAATCCAACTCCTGGGACCAACCATCTCAGAAAAATACACATCAGAGCACAACCAATAGGAAAATACAACATCTAATTTACATAAATAAATGACAGTAGATTTTTTTATAGGAACTTTCACAAAATAAAAATGGCAACAACAACAATTTAAAATGGCGAAGTGATCAGGATCGCACTTTTTTCCGGACTATGTGAGCAATGAAAGTATCACAGACTAATTAAATCAACCGTGCACGGTTATAAAAGGTAAGGAAACATAAATTCCATTAAAAATTATACAATTACAACTATATGAACATGTTTCAAATTTAAGAGATTGGGGAATTTTCCAAACCTGCCTCTAAGGTTCCTAACTATTGTTACAAACCCAGGCCCTCTTGCATACCGGGCAAGCATGCTACCATCTACACCACTGGAGACATGACCCTGCCTTCCCTATGTCATGCACTGTGGTGACTTTTCTTTCCGAGTTCACCTCAGCAAAAATATCCGGAAAATAACTGTTTCCTTTTAACATTTTTTTCATTGTTTTCATCCAACATGTTTTCGAGAAGGCAGGTGTTGGGAAACAAGGGTTGGTGTATTTAATGCAATTAGGCATAGCCACCCTTCAGAAACGCCTACACTTTTGGAACCATGCATGGGGTTCTCCCTTATGACGACCCACTGTGTAGGTTCTATTTCACTCATAAAATTCATTTTTGTTTTCTTTTTTCTTAAAATAGTTTTTTTTTTTGCATACATATATATATATATATACACACACAAACCTGTTTACGTGCACATGTACATTTTAATTTCTAAAGGTCAACTTACCACAAGTGATGAAAGACTTCAAGTTGCCCTAGAGGAACTTACAGATTTAAAAGGAGTATGGTCAGAGCTTTCTAAGATCTGGGACCAGATTGATCAGCTGAGAGAACAGCCTTGGCTTTCTGTACAACCCAGGAAAGTAAGTGCATACAAAGATCATGATAGGGAAAATAAACAGTTTAAAAAATAGAGTAATATTGTTCAACTAAATGTTTTTGTAATTGTAAGAGAAAGATACACATAAGAATATTATTAAGAAGAAATATTCTCAAATGCAGCCTTTTATCTATGCATGTTTACTTGGTACAAGCAATTCAAACATGTAATATTTATGATGTCAAAACTGGGTTTGGGCTCAAGAAATATTAGTGTTTCTTTTCTGTAATCCCTCAACTCAACCATAAAAAAATTAATTCATGAATAGTGATTGATTATTGGTAATTATTTTTTATTAACCAATAGATAGTTTTTTATTATTTAAAAAAATTGTTTTGCAAAATAAGCATTCTCCAATCTTTTATTAATACATTAACAAAATTGAATAGGAGAAAAATTCTATTCTTAATGTAAAGTTCTGAAATAAATGCCACTGGCTAAGCTTTATTTAAATAGCTTTTAACAGTATTTTCCATGGATATTTTAATTATGGCTTGATTTTATACTATTGCATTGTTTATGATTATGAATAGTCAGTGATTAGGGGATTTTTTTATTCTTTTAACGTTCTTAATGTACATGCTATAAATGTACATGGTTTCTATGGATCAAATTTTCCTGCTTTCAAACAAGTGAAAATCAGTGTGTCATGTAAGGTGACAATATTAACAGAACTTTATTTGTATACTTTTCTCGTCCCTTCCACTATGACAGTTTGACAACTAATTTTCTGTAAACATAATTTCTTTCATTACCATTGTTATGAGCAAACAAAGAGGACAATTGGTGTGACCATAAGAGAAAATACACTGGTGAAATAAATTAAGAGAACTTGCATATTTTATCGAATTTCATAAAAGGAACTGAACTGAATGTAAAACCACTGCTTCTAGACAAAAATTCAAATCTTGTACGTCAAATACGTAAGCGTACACGTGTGTGTAGGCGGAGCCAGTAGGGAAACAGGCTTTATAAGCTAAGACGCATTTCGTTTGCTGGCACACCTTGGTGAATTTCTTGGTGTTATTTTGCAACATTCGGTTAATTTCAAATTGTAACAGTAAAAATGAGTAACCACCAACGTTTAGATGACGGAATGAGGTGACGAATTGTGGGGAGGCTAGAAGCAGGCCAATCTCAAGTCCAGATTTGTAGAGAGTTCAATTTAACGCCCAGTGTCGTGTGTAACTTATGGAAACAGTTCCAGGATACCGGATCCATCGAGAGAAAGCCTGGGCAAGGTCGTCCAAGAGCCACGACGGCCAGTGAAGACCGCCATTTGTCGATTATAGCGAGGTGTAACAGGAGTGCTACAGCTTCTCAGCTCTCTCGTGACTTGTATGCAGCCACAGGAACCCGTGTATCAAGGGTGACTGTTTCCAAAAGACTTCATGAGAGAGGGTTGTTTGCAAGAAGACCTGCTGTTTGCGTCCCGCTCACTTCTACGGACAGGAGAATCCGTTTATCATGGTGCAGAGAGCATAGAGATTGGAGTATGGATCAATGGGCGACCGTTCTCTTCACTGATGAGTCCCGGTTCAGCCTAAGCACCGATTCTCTCCGTACGTTCATATGGAGAGAACCAGGGACCCGCTACCTACCCTGCAATGTCCGCGAAATCGACCATTATGGCGGAGGAGGTTTAATGGTCTGGGCAGGCATCATGTTGGATGGTCGCACACCTCTCCTTGTCTTTGAAAGAGGCACTGTGACTGGTGTGAGGTATAGGGATGAGGTCTTGGAGCCATATGTTTGCTTTTTCAGGGGTGCAGTTGGCCCTGAGTTCATTTTAATGGACGATAACGAGAGACCACATAAATCTCTTCTGCTCGACGATTTTCTAGAGAGTGAGGATATTCGCCGGATGGATTGGCCAGCCAGATCTCCAGACCTTAACCCTATAGAGCATGTCTGGGATGCTCTTCGGAGGGCAATTGCAACTCGCAACCCCCCCTCCAGGAACCATCCAGGGAATGAAAACAGCGTTGCTGAATGAGTGGGACCAATTGCCACAGGAAATGATAAGCTGCATTATTTCAAGTATGAAATCACGCTGCGAGACCTGTATATCTGTAAGAGGAGACCATACCTCCTATTAACCCATTTTTTTGTTTATTCTGCAACTGCTGTTTCATACCTTCCGACTCCGAGTGTTACACACGATCATGCGTGTGTATTACAATTATTAAATGATTATTTGTTTTGTATTGTATCAATGTATGTACGTATCAAATTTCATTAAAATCGTAGTAGTTCTAGAGATAATCGACCAAGTCTGCAAATTCTATTAATTTCTTACACCAGTGTACAAAAAGGCCACAAGAAAATGCTGAGGATTAGCCAACGAGACGTGTGAAAAAAGATGCCCTAACAAATATGGATGTCAAATATTTTTAAAATACAGCAACCAAATTAAAAGAGCAGTTATAGAAACTAAAAACTATATATACATGAGAAAAAACACTATACAATGCCCATAAAGATAGAATACTTATGGTTGTCTTATTCTAAGTATAGATACCTTCTCGATTTACCCCAAAATGTTTATCTTATTTCTTTTTAAACGTGCCAATTGCATTACAATTTACTACCTCCGCGGATAAGCTGTTCCATTTATTAACAACCCTATTAGAGAAAAATTCCCTGCGACACCATAACCTCGCATTGTCTCTTACCAATCGATACTGGTGTTCCCTTGTAAAAGCAGTCGATTCACGGTGTACTAATAATACATGGTATATCCTATCCTTGAAAATTTTGAACGCTTCGATCATATCTCCAGATGCATGCATTCATTCAATGTAAACATATTCAAAAAATTTAGTCTTTTTTCATAACTGTGTGTCAATAAGAACACGCATACTTTTCTGCACCCCTTCAACCAAGTCTATTTCCCTTTGTAGGTATGGTCTCAAAACCTTACAGCATATTTCAGTCCAGGACGAACAAAGCCTAGTTACTCGTTAAAGCGGAAGAATGACTTTAGGAGAACGCAAAGAGACTTTTTTTGCAAATGAAGCTGAGCGTTCTATTCAATTTTTTGATCACCACTGAGCAGTGTTCAGTCAACCTAAGCCGCTCGTCAATGAGAATTCCCAAATCGGTGACCCTAGTTGCATCCGGGATAGAGACACCATTTCTCTCGTAAGAGAACCGTGGGTTGTTCGAACCAAAATGAGCGACCATGCACTTATCAACGCTGTAGGTCATACTCCATTCATTTGCTCATGCTGCAATCTTGTTTAAGTTGATCTGGAGGAACTCCCAGTCACTTTGATTCCCAATTACCCCCCATTAGCTTCACGTCATCTGTGAATTTACTAGCAATCCCATCAATACCCTGATCAAGTTTATCGACAAAAAGTGAAAAAAGTATGGGACCAAGGACGCTTCCTTGAGGAACTCCACTAGTGACACCTGTCTAATCAGAGAAATGAAAAAAGTATGAGAGAAGGAAAGTATGAGGGAATTCCCGTTCACCTTAACTTGATGTGATCTATCTCTCAACCACGATTCTATCTAATTCAGCAAGGTGTTCCCAATCTCATGTAAACACTTCAAGAATTTACCATGTTGGACCCGATCAAAAGTCTTTTGGACATCAAGATAAACATCATTTTTGTCCTTACCCAAATCATTAGTCATGGGATCATAGAAGCAAAGGAAGTTGGTTACACATGGCATCCCCTTCCAAACCCATGCTGATTTTCTGACAATACGTTATTCTTGTCTATCCACTTCATCAATTGCCTTTTGAAAATGATTTCCAAAATTTTCGAGAGGGAGCTCGTCAAACGCACTGGACAATAATTGGACATGACTACTTTACTACCCTTTTTAATTATCGAACCACATTAGCAAGCTTCCCGTCTCTTGGGACAATACCCTCAGCAACACTATTCCTGTAAATTTGTGCGACTGGCCCTAACGTTTCGTAAGCACATTTCCTGAAGACCCTAGGATAGATATCATCTGGTCCTGGTGCTTTGATTGCATGTACATTCTTTAGATTTAGAACATCCACATCTTCCACATGGACATCGTTGAAGATTTTGTTGCCTTATGCAACACCCTCACACTGAATATTTTCTCTGTTGAAAACTGGCAAGAAAAAACGAGACAAGGCTTCTGATACATGCTTATACAAAAAATTATTTATCACCAATTTACAAGAAGGTCTCATTCATATTGATCTCTAGCTGAAAGGTTCTTCCAATTGATACCTAAATAGTTGGAATCTCCTTATATAAAAACACTCTTATACTTACACATGTAAGAAATTTCTTCATGAAATTTGGCAATGCAGTTTGGATCCCTATTCAGTGGATTATTACAAACCCTGAGAGTAAGCTTATGACGACTTTTGTTTTCAAGCTCAACCCATATAGTTTCAATATCACTTCTCTGCATGTTACACTCTCTAGCCTTCAAACATGATTTCACGTATATTAAGACTCCATCCAATTTCCTATCAGACCTATTTCTTAAAAAAGTATTCTCTGAGATGTGAAAAAATGATTCATGATCATCATTTACCCAAGATTCTACAAGGTCTAGGCCCTCCATAGCTATCACAGTTTCTAAAAAATCTTTCTTATAGCCAAAACTCATGGCATTAATCAGAACACATTTTAATTTGCCCTGTAATTTAGCAGAAATAGAGAAGCCATCTAAGTCAGAGGTTGGTAATTCCCTGTCAGTACTGTTATTATTATCATTAACTATCCCACATTCCTGCCTATCTGGTCTGGGGGTAAAAAAACCTTGCGACCACCCATTCCCCCTCTAAAATATTATTGTCCGTGGAGATTTCGCTTCTTCGACGACAGGCAACTCCAATATACCCGAGCCCTCCAAAACCATAACTCTGTCCCATAACTCTTTGGCCTCAAGCTCCCACCTTGCCCTCTCCAAATAAGCCTTACACTTGAAACTACTAAATACTATACCCTAGATCAGGGAAACCTCCTATCGCAAGCGTAATTGTTCTGTGAAAATACTAGTTCTCATTGATGGTTAACCTGATTTCCACTATAGGATCATTTTTCCAGGGATCATGAAGCAGGATTCCATGTTTCCTGTGGGGTTAATAAGCACAATTGAATTTGGAGCTCAGTAAATCCCTTTAAAATTTTTGAAGTGCGAAGAAATCTGAAAATCAATATGTGGTGGGTGCTTTTGTGTGATATAAGTCATTAGTCTAATTTTAATGTGGGCAAAAAAAGGAGCATGTGTGGAAGTTCACGAATTAAAAAAAAATTATTGAGTTTTAACACTAGAAAGACCATGCCAGTCTTTTTATCATTTACAGTGCTAAAATTTCATTAAGTTTTTAAAAATTGCTTATATATAATGCATCATAAATTAAAAAAAAAAACTGGTCAAGATATTTTTAGTTCTACCTAGAAGGACCATCACGGTCAATTCAACTAGTAATGTTGTTAGGCACTTTCATAGCGATGTGCAGCTAATATGGCATCAAATCATAACATTAAATTTCTGCTTATAGAGATATACTCACCTTGGCTAATTGATCGACCAATTACAAAATGAAAATACTATATGGCTAAATATGTAGCGCTGCAAATCATTGAATCCTATTCGAAAGCTAGTAGAAATGTGACCACTTGATGACTGTTTTACTTTATCAATACTTGTTGAACTATTGAAGTAGAATAATACTATCTTGGTAGATATAATAATAAAAATCCATTAAAATTGTAAAGAAATTTCACAGGAAATTCATCAGGGACCACTTTATATGTAACACATTTATACATAAATACGCTACGTTCTATTGGTAAGGAAAAAGAAAATATTCTATGTTCAATCCATTGAAATATATGTTCGGAAGGTGAGAAAAAAATTCTGAAACAGTTTTACAATGAAACAAAATAGTGTTGATCAGATGGCTCAAAAGCATTCTGTGTGCATATCATTGATTTGCCTGTGTACGTTTTCCAACGATGTAGTCTCAAGAAATGCTTGATTGATTTGTAGGGAAAAAAACTGGGAAATTTAATTTGCTGCTTGTTGAAATTAGCTAGAAAGCTTAGAGCAGGGATACCTGAAGTCGAAAATGATTGGTGTTGCTTGAAGTTTGGGAGACATTTCTCTGTACAGGTCATAACAATAACATATATTTTTCATTGACCATATCCTTTTTTGAAGTAGAATGTCCGGTGTTTTTCCTGTATTCAGATCTGTATTTGATTTCAGAGAGGATGGGTAATTCAACCTACTTTTGTAGAAGAAGTTAGATTTTTGCCTTAGTAAAATATGGTAAACCTGTCTGTCCCAAAATGATCAAATATTTAAAGTATTTTTTTCAAATAAATTAAAATACAGACAGAAGTTGCATATAACCTTTATACACATTTTTTTCTATTTCGGTTCATTTTAAATCCTTTTTGAAGGTTAGTGATTCAAAATTTCTTTGGTGGAGATACTCTTGCCATGTTCATGTACTGTGCATTATATAAACATTAGTTCATATTTTTTTAATTGAATTAATTATAAAATCATAATTTGCTGTGTACAAAAATCATATTTTATTCAATCATTTGATTCATTCAAAGTATGCAAATACCTCAAATGCTTTTGAATGTAGAAATGAATAAAAAATTCAGTGATCACTTCACACATAAATGTATAGTATATAGTTATATATAAATGCATTTATATGATTACATATTTTTTTTGAACAAAAATCTGAATTTGCTCTACTTTATAGTTGCGGCAGCAGCTTGATGGATTACTGAACCAATTGAAGGAACTTCCTGCCAGACTGAGGCAATATGCCTCATATGAGTTTGTCAAACGCACACTTCAAGGGTTTACAAAGGTTTTAACATTTTGATTCACTGTTAAATTCATTCAATAAATTTGATGTTATTTCTCATTATGAAAAGATAGAATGCATATGAGCTCAAGATTTTCTTCTTGTAGGTCAACATGCTTATAGTAGAATTGAAGTCAGATGCTTTGAAAGAGAGGCATTGGAAACAGTTAATGAGGCAACTCAGGGTCAACTGGGTGCTGTCAGATCTGACTCTCGGTCAAGTATGGGATATTGATCTACAGAGGAATGAAGTGATTATTAAAGATGTCATTCTGGTGGCTCAGGGTGAAATGGCTCTTGAAGAGTTTTTGAAGCAGGTAAGCTTCAAGAATTGCGTACTTTCTTCCATAATGATTGCATCTGTGATGGATATCTATAAATTGGATCCTAATAATCTAAAAATTGGATATCTATCAATGATTGAATCTGTCTAATTGCTATGACTTTGATCATTAGCATTTAAAGAATACAGCAAAAAATTTGAAATACTGAGCTTCTAGCAAACCATGTAATAAAGCATCTGATTATGGATATTACAGTTTATTAAACTTTCTACTTATACAAATACAAGGCCACAACAGGTAAAATGCCCAATGAAGGGGCTGAGAAAAAGATGTCCATAACAAGTATGGGTGTCATATATTAGTAAAATACAGCAACTCAATTAAAAATGCAATCAAAAAATTTATAAACAATATATATATATATATATATATCGCATTGCACCCTCTATGGTTCATGGATAGCATGCGGAACCTTTATCTCGGAAAAAAATAGAGTATATTTAGAGAGTATAAAAGTGGACGAGATGACCTATCATTGTTTACTGATAAAAGAAGACTGTTGAAGAAAACGATAAGGGATAGTAAAGTTGAATCTAGGTTGGCAGATAACATTGGCTCTGACCCAAAATCATTTTTTCGATACGTCAATAATGGATGTAAGGGGACAGTTGGCCCCTTCTCGATAGGAAGCTCTAGGTTAGAGAGCAATGTAGACATGTGTGATGCTTTCAATGACTTTTTTGCGTCGGTTTTTAATGGAGATAATGATATTCGATATATGGGTGTTGCATGGGGTAATAAAACCCTCAACGATATTCAAGTAGAAGATGTGGAGGTCCTAAATCTTCTAAGACATGTATGTGCAAGCAAAGCACCAGGACCAGATGATATATATCCCAGGGTCCTCAGGGAATGTGCTAATGAATTGTTGGGTCCAGTCGCACAGATATACAGGAGTAGTGTTGCTCAGGGTATCGTCCCAAGGGATTGGAAACTTGCTAATGTTGTTCCGATATTTAAGAAGGGTAGTAGAGAAGCTGTGTCCAATTATCGTCCAGTGAGTTCGACGAGCTCCCTCTCGAAAATTTTGGAAATTATCATCAAAAGGCAGTTTGTGAAGTGGATAGACGAGAGTAATGTATTGTCGGATAATCAGCATGGGTTCAGGAAGGGGAAGTCATGTGTAACTAACCTCCTTTGCTTCTATGATCACGTGACGAAGGCTTTGAGTAAGGGCAAAAATGTAGATGTTGTTTAACCTTGATTTCCAGAAGGCATTCGATCGGGTCCAACATGGTAAACTGTTGAAGCGTTTACACGAGATTGGAATTAGGGGCAACTTGCTGAATTGAATAGAATCGTGGTTAAAAGATAGGTCGCAACAAGTTATGGTGAACGGGGAATTCTCTGGTTGGACAGACGTCACACGTGGAGTTCCTCAAGGAAGTGTCCTTGGCCCCATACTTTCTTCACTTTTTATCGATAAACTCGATCAGGGTATCGATGGGATTACTAGCAAATTCGCAGATGATGTGAAGCTAATGGAAGTAATCGGGAATGAATGCGATAGGGAGTTGCTCCAGACCAACTTAAACAGGATTGCAGCATGGGCAAATGAATGGAGCATAGTGTTTAGCGTTGATAAGTGCATGGTCGCTCATTTTGCTTCGAGCAACCCACAGTTCTCTTATGAGTTGAATGGTGTCACTCTCTCGGATGCAACTAGGGTCACCGATTTGGGAATTCTCATTGACGAGCGGCTTAGGTTTTCTGAACATTGTTCAGCGGTGGTCAAAAAAGGGAATAGAATGCTCGGCCTTATTTTCAAAAAGTCATTCTTCTGCTTTTTCGAGGCTTAGTTCGTCCTGGACTGGAGTATGCTGTAAGGTTTTGGAGGCCATACCTACAGAGGGACATAGACTTGGTTGAAGTGGTACAGAGAAGAGCTACGCGTGTCCTTATTGGCACACAGGGCTTGAGTTATGAAGAGAGACTTCATTTTTTGAATATGTTTACATTGGATGAACACAGGTGTCGAGGAGATATGATCAAAGTGTTCAAAATTTTCAATCTGATGGATGGGATGAACCATGAACTTTTAGTACACTGCCAATCGACTGCTTTTACAAAGGGACACCAGTATCGATTGGTGAGGGACAATGAGAGATTATGGTGTCCCAGGGAATTTTTCTCTAATAGGGTTGTTAATAAATGGAACAGCTTACCCCCAGGGGTAGTAAATTGTAACGCAATTGACACGTTTAAAAAGAAATACGATAAACATGTTGGGGTAAATCGAGAAGCTATCCATTCTTAGAATAAGACAACCATAAGTATTCTTTATGGGCATTGTGTAATATTTTATCATGTATATATATTGTTTATAATTTTTGTTAATTGCATTTTTAATTGGGTTACTGTATTTTTGAAATATATGGCATCCATATTTTTATGGGCATCTTTTTCTCGGCCACCTCGTTGGGCATTTTGCCTGTGTTGGCATTGTATTTGTATATATATATATACATGACAAAATACTGTACAGTGCCCATAATGTATTTATGGTTGTCTTATTCGAAGGATAGCTTCTCGATTTACCCCAACATGTTTATCGTATTTCTTTTTAAACGTGTCAATTTTGTTAGAATTTACTACCGCCCTAGGGGTAACTTTTTCATTTATTAACAACCCTATTAGAGAAAAATTCTTTGCGACACCATAACCTTGCATTGTCCCTTACCAATCAATACTACTGCCTGCTACTAAACCAGTCATGCACCTCGTCCATATTCTTCTGCGGAACTTCTAATGAATTGGTACATGTTGGAATGTGTGTGTATGTATAGTGAACCTTCCGTGAAGTTTGTTTCTGCGTAGTGCTTCCATCTGCAATCAGTTTTTTAAACTACGAGTTTTTCTCAACTCATAGTGAGTGAAATGTAATGAATGAATAATTGTAACGCTGTAGGCCTGTTCTTTGCGGCGAGAGCTTTTAATGGGGAGATCGGTTCACATTCGCTCCTGAAAGTTAGGAACCGCAGAAAACCAACTTTAGCTGACCACCAGGTGGTCAGTAATGGTGGGGTTTGAACGCAGATCCCCTTGCGATACGAGTTCGTCACTATAACCACTCGACCACCACAGCGGCTGCCAATCAATACTGGTGTCCCCTTGTAAAAGCAGTCGATTCACCGTGAGTTAATAAATCATGGTTCACCCTATCCATCCCATTGAAAATTTTGAACACTTTGATCGTATCTCCAGATGTCTGCATTCATTCAATGTAAACATATTCAAAAAAATTTGGTCTTTTTTCATAACTCAAGTCAATAAGAACACTAGCTCTTTTCTGCATCCCTTCAACCAATCTATTTCCCTTCGTAGGTATGGTCTCAAAACCTTACAGCATATTTCAGTCCAGGATGAGCAAATCCTCGTATAAGCGGAAGAATGACTTTATGAGAATGCAAAAAGACTTTTTTTTGTGCAAATGAAACTCAGCATTCTATTACATTTTTTGATCACCACTGAACAATGTTCAGAAAACGTAAGCCACTCGTCAATGAGAATTCGGTCACCCTACTTGCATCTGGGATAGAGACACCATTCAACTAGTAATAGAACCGTGGGTTGTTCGAACCAAAATGAGCAACCATGCACTTATCAATGCTAAATGTCATGCTCCATTCATTTGCCCATGTTGCAATCCTGTTTAAGTTGGTCTGGAGCAACTCCCTATCGCTTTGATTCCCAATTATTCCCGTTAGCTTCACGTCATTAGCTAACAATCCCATCGATACCGTGATCGAGTTTATCGATAAAAAGTGAATAAAGTATGGGGCCCAGGTCACTTCCTTGAGGAACTCCACTAGTGACGCCTGTCCAATCAGAGAAGTGAAAAAGTATGAGAGAAGGAAAGTATCAGAGAATTCCAGTTCACTATAACCCGTTGTGGTCTATCTCTCAACCACAATTCTATCCCATTCAGAAAGTTGCCCCTAATCCCAATCTCGTGTAAACGCTTCAAGAGTTTACCATGTTGGACCCGATTGAATGCCTTCTGGAAATCAAAGTAGACAGCATCTACATTTTTGCCCTTACCCAAAGTTTTAGTCATGTGATCGTAGAAGCAAAGGAGGTTAGTCACATGTGACTTCCCCTTCCTGAACCCATGCTGATTATCCGACAATACATTATTCTCATCTATCCACTTCACCAATTGCCTTTTGATAATGATTTCCAGAATTTTCGAAAGGGAGCTCGTCAAACTCACTGGACGATAATTGGACATGACTTCTCTACTATCCTGTTTAAGTATCGGAACCACATTAGCAAGCTTCCAGTCTCTTGGGACAATACCCTCAGCAACACTACTCCTGCAAATTGGATGAGATGAGAAGTTTGAGTCGTATGGTATGTTTCAACTGCATGAGAAAGGATTGAGTTGTAACCATAGTTTTTATATTGATAACTGATTGATTCGTGATGAGAACTATAAATATCATAAAACTATTAGTACAAATTTAAATGTTCTGAACTGTTAGTCTCAGATGCTGGCAGATGTGAAATTAAGTTGCTACATCTGTTACCAAGGGCGTAAAGTTATTGAAAATGTTGGGGGGGCTCAAGCCCCATACAATGGAACCTCGTTTATTCGTCGCGTCGTATAAACGAGGTTTTTAAGCACGTCGCCGAAAAGGCGGGTCAAGGCGTCGTATAAATGAAAAATCGTATAACTGAAACGTTATCTCTACCTTACTCTTCCGCAAAAATTTCCCTAAGAAAACTAAAAATTATTGTAATTCAAAACCATATTTCATGAAATTGAAATCAAGAAAAAATTATATTACAAAAAAAATTACTCGAAATACAGCACTAAGATTGACATAACATTGCTGTTTCATAAACCTTAAGCACTCTTATGATGTTCCTTTCAAGATTTGAAATACAAAAATGCGTTATTTATAAACTTAAACAAAAAATTCGTCTGTGTTGTTCGATTTCTATATTCAAGAAAAAAGTCAATAAAGCATAGAGTTCAGCTCTTTTGAAAAAAAATCACTTCTGCTTCAAAGAACTGTTTTTGCGTGCATCTACGGTCAACAATCAACCAACCTCCGTTAGCAGTCAGTTCATTTCGGAACTTGCAACAGATATTGTTGAAGCCACCTCCATTCCGTGGTCACATCCGCAGGCGATCAATGACCAGCCTGGCCCCAAGAACTTTTTCAGTACATATGTTATATCGATATGTTATACCCGGTTCCTACAGGAAAGTCTGTTCAAAGGTTCTGGTGCACCATGCGCTGGACCAGAGAGGGTGCCAATTTCACCATTTAACCTCTCCTTCAACATTACAAAGGGGCGTCAAAATGCGTGCTCACCCTGGCCGACCAAGCATCTACTTGCGGTCCTGTTTGCAACTGACATTCATTAATTTAATAGTTTGAAATAATTTCAGAGCAATATCTCAAGTGCAGTATTTTTCTGTCAGATTTAAGAGCAACGCCTTTTAAAGCTCAGATATGCGTGGCCATGTATTCTGTTTTGAACATTGTCCCGTAACTCAAAGGTTCTGACTTTTGTCAGCAGCGGCTTTTTGCCCAATTCATGGTTCATCCGCGACTCCACGGAATAGCTTGCTAGATATTTTTACTTATAAAAGAACCACTTTTCAAAGAATAAATAAGCATACAAATCAATATTCCAGCTTGTCGCGCCGCCCCTGACAAAGGTTAGCTACACCGCTAGAAGCCACTACGCACACTTTGAGAAACACTGACGTAACTCATATGATCGTTGTTGTTCAGTTCGTTTCCATCTCAGCAGAAAGTAGTTTAGCGGGGATTGCGGAGAAGGGGGGGGGGGGTAAGACAAAAATTGATGGAAGAAATTCACGAAAAAAAATTCAAACACCTTGAAAATGATTATAACTTTTTCAAGGACTTTTAAAGACTTGAAAATGAACTTTTTCTCTAAGGATTTTCAAGGAGGGTACGTACCCTGTCCCTATATACCAGGGCTTGACAAATCTCGGGCTCCAGGTCACCATGGCGACTAGAAAATCGGTATCGGCACCAAACATTCTCTGCATGTGATTGCTAGAGTGGAATCATAGGATGACGAAAACAGTGTGGCCTTCGACATGGGAGAGGGAGGGGGGGGGTGTCTCCGTAAGTCCTGAAAAAATCTAAAAAACTTCTTCAGCAAAAACCATGCTTGGCTCCTCAGGAATATGGCTGTTTCCTACACAGTTTTTGATTTGTCAAGATCGGCTATATTCAAATGACATCAAAACAGGAATCATTCAATGTTTTAAAACAGTATTTAAATTTATACTCGATGAAAAATTCAAAAAGCATGGTCATATAGGCTTATGCAGCCAGAGCCGCTATCCTATAAAATGTTTGACAAATTATTTTACTTCATGTTCATTTCTTTTTCTCTTTAGAGTTGGGGGGGGGGGGTGAAGAGGACAAAATCACTGAAAATATTACGATTTGATATTTTGGTTTTTTGTTGGTCGGCATTTCTTCGAGCAGAAATACTTAATTTCGTTTCATTTGTGTTCAATAATGTGCATTTCAATATAGTACAGGAGTACCGTATTTGATTTGCAAAAAATTCAAGATAAACAAACAAAACAAAAATATTAAAATGTCTGAGTGAAACTATTCAACTTTGCTGAGCAAAATTCTATCTGTTTATAGATAACATTTAAATTAAGGCAGACTATATTTTACCCTTAATTAATTATTTTAGCTAGTTAAATCCAGTATAATTAATTAAATTGCTGTGATGATGTATTGTTTCAGTTAAAAATATGCTAACAGTGCCAATTTACATCGGTTTCTGGGAAAAAAATAATTTTCAATACTTTCTATGGAGGAGAACCATAGAGGGTATAAAAACATTGGTTTCGATTTTATTTGGCCAACATAGGTGATCAGTTGCTATTAATATTAAGGTGCGCCGCAGATAGCAAACGTTTAAAAACCCATTGGCATAGCAGCTCGCTTATTTTTCTTAACAAACAGTCATACTGATATCAGTAAAAGTATAAATACTTTTTTTTAATTCATAAATCAGAAGGGGGAAAATCTTTGTTTACATATAATATACGTCTGAGCGAGTGCTTATTAACCGAAATTTTAGTGTTTTTTTGCTCATATACTACTGATGTATGTAAAACATTTCAACGTTGAAGGACCTGCAGGACCGTTAATTATTTTTGGTCAAGCATTATCTTATTTGCAATCATTTTCAATAAATCAATTGGTATCAGTTTTGACCATAAACACCCACGTGATAGATATGCCATTCATATTTTATCCCAAAAATTAATTTTAACAAAAATAACTTAATGATCTAACGATATAAAAATTTTCAATCATGTAATGCTGACCACGGCCTATCGAAAACCACGGTTTAAATCACCAGGAATAACCAAACATAGCAGCAATAGCAAACAGTTCGAATGAAACGCATATTTATACATTTCGTTGATTTAAAATAAATATTTATTGTATCCTCATGTTGTTCATGTCTTTCTGAACCGGTCCTAATTTCTGCATGAAGTGGCCCATTTAATTTAAACAGCACAGTATTTACTCTATTCGCTAATAAACTAAGCATCTTTGACCCTATTTATGCAGGGTTATAATTGTCCACTTTTTTCTAGGGACACTTCAAGTCAAAGGTCCTGACTTGCAGAAAAACCAAAAAATTTGGGTGTCATAAGATGTTTTTTTTACACAAATTATTTTCGACTTATTTCGTTCCTTGTTATTAGAGACCACTGTTTAAGCAAAACAAATTTGAATAATCCAACTCGCAGTTTTCCAAACTTTTTGTTTCATCGTCCTCCTCTTCAGAATTTGTTTTTTTCTTATTCCCCCCCCCCCCCCCCCCGGACCTTTCCATGCCCCCAAGGGGCGATATTGCCCATTATAGGATACTCTGATCTAACTGATCATAACTTCAATAACAATCTCTGTTCCCATTCTTCTAATCACTATCACCAAATATTATTACCAAAATCTCTTGTGTTGTCTGATCAATAATTTCATGGTCGGTTTTCTTTCACCTTTCGTAGTTTTGTAATTTCTGAACTCCGGATAATCCACCCTCGGATAATCGAGGTTCTACTGTACTTTAGATTTCTTTAACAATCTTGTTCCAAACAATGTTTGTCGTAAAAGCTTTTGGCCTCAAGAATATCTGTATAAACATTTTATGCAATCGCAAAATTCCCAAAAAATTAGAGAAACTGCTAATGAGGTTGTACTTACCAAGATTATTGTAGCTCTGCTACAAATTGGGCTTTGATGATGATTCCTTCATCATGAAGGATGAGTAAGGATGCAACGATCGATCAGCGTTGACTTGAAAATTTGTAACATGAACACTCAACGATGACACTTGGATTCAAAAACAACTAGATGTTTCTTCCTCTTCTTATATGCTATAGTTAATATGACAATCCTGTTTTCGGTTTTGTCAACTCTGTACAGAAAAATTTCTCACGTCTTCGTGCGCAACCATTTGTCGGCAATTACCTTTTGTAACTACTATAGTTTTGCTGGTCAAGACCAGCCGAATTCATCTTTTGTGAACATTTCGGATGTCTTATTCTTCGTTTTTTTCTCATGGTTAGTACATCTGGACAACATAAAAATGTAACACTGTGCTAGCTTCCTGAAGGAGGGACACAGAGATGTGTGTTACTTAAACACCTATAAACACATGATTCAGTTAGATGGCGGTATCCATGACTGAAAATTTCGGGAAAGTTCTCACGCTTCCTCAGGGAAAAATTTCCAATACATCTGTCTGCCCATTCGTGTGCGTCTTTGTTCGGAATTCGCCTATATATATGTGTGTGTTTGTGTATGCTCCGCCTCCCTTCAGGGCAGTTGTATTCTAGAAAGGCTACTAAATTTCTACAGTGGAACAAAAATAGTCAAAGCGCCGCTGACAGGAAAACTACAACATCCATCTCATTATTGCTATCATGTAATACATTGCTACCTCCAGAGGGGTGTACAAACAATGAGGAAGGAGATCGTACAGGAAGCGATATAGACCCCTCAACCAGTTCCCAAGTTAACAAGTGGGGGGGGGGGTGTATTCTGTTGAACAGTTTTCTCCTTTTTTTTCTAACTCATAATGGGTATCTGTCACAGGCATAGTGCAGAAGTGCATTCAAGAGGATTCACTGATGGCATTTTCTACTTCTGTCGCCAGCCGATCTACAGTGACAGTAAACAATCCTCAGCTAAGAAAAAATAAATTAGTGATTGCTCTTTTCTGATGCCCGTGTCAGAAGTACGTGCTTTGTTGTCCTCAATGGTTAATCCTGCCTATTGCGACCCAACGCTTTTCTTTGATCTTGTCCCAAAGCGATTTGCCTTGTCCTATCTACCCGCGAAAGCTGGTTGTCTGGAATAACTACTATATGGTCATACAGGCCCCCTAACTAGGCTGGGGCAACCAGGGCATTGCACCAGGGCCACATGCCTAATTGGGCACCACAAAATAATGTACATTTATTTTGCATAATAATAATCCTTTCCAAGGGCCCCCAGAAAAAGTGTGCCCTGGGGGCCCCGAAAAGGCACGCTATGGTCCTGTGTTCATAGAAAAAGAATTTTCTCGCTAAACATGGAAAGAAAACCTATAATTTTTTCTTTGTTGAATTAATTTTCAATTTGAAATCTTATAAACGGATGACCGAGAGAGAGGCTTGAAAAGTTCTCTCGTCCAAAGATCTCGTTGTAAAGTCATAACTATTAACATCATCAGACATACATTGCACTATAAACATGCCCCCCACACCCCGCTCAACGGTAGGACTAACCAACACCTTCTAGAGCAAGCTGCTTTAGAAGGTATTGGACTAACAGGGCTCCAGTGCGGGGGGACGATTCCCCCCCCCCCCCTCTATCATTTTTTGTTTTTCACACGAAAAATTCACTATATCCACCAAAGGCCCCAGCCTGAGGCCCTGATTCGGGATAGGGGATGCCTATAACATCTCTTTTATAGTCCTTGCCAACAAAATTAGTGAAATGGGATTACTCGTTATCAAGTTATCGCAGCTTACGGTCATTTTTATTTGGTCCCCGAGTGACGTTATACCGAGGACTGACTATTTATGATTTATTGAATTTTAAATAGATACATTTTGCGGCACTTACATACCGATATTGTGCATGCATTTCACTATTTATAAAGGGGTGGCCAACCTGCTTCCTTAGGTAATTGAAGATTAATTTTTACTTTTTAAATTGAAGAAATTCTTTTCAATTTGTGAGCGATATTTTTTTTATGAATGAATGAGTCTTGTAGCCAACTTGTAGGCTATCTCCCTTCCCCTCCCCCCTCACCGATAATGTGCAGTAGGCCATCTTTGCAATGACCTAATTGATAACTTTTTATTGAATTAGTTTTAGTCTCGTTTCTCATCTTCGAAATTCCCAACCAGATGGGGAGAAAACGTTGAGGGGACGGGGATATCACATACCTCATTGGCGTTGCTGTCACTGCCTTTTCAGTCACCTCATCAATAAAAATTATACAGTTTGTACAATTTTTATTGATACACATGCACAATTTAGATTAGGATGTTCAGTTTTCCTACTCAAAAATTCAAAAAAAAAATTCTAATTTTCTTTCCTAAATGAGCATTCTTACGAAAACGAAGAGCCAGTCAAATTATATTAGTGGAGGGTGCAAATCTGTTCCACAAAACAAGGGTTATGGTGTTGACTACACTCTTTAGAAAGACGTTGGCTGAGGTGTTGGGCAACATTTAAAATTTCCATGAGTGCTGCGAACGTAAATAGTTCAGGAATCCCTTAGTTATAAAGATAATATTTTGTATTCATTGTTAAAATGTAGTGGTGACTTAACGAATGGGCCAATAAAGCCCGGTCGAGGGGTTGGTCTTGGACCTTTGAAAAATTATCATTTAGTTTTCATTTCCTTTTTTAAAATCAATATTATAATTCACTTGTTTATTTGATTGAGGGAGAATGCATTGCACAATGGTTTTTTTCAGTAATTACTGGGGAGGCTCGGTTCCCTTACAAAATTTATTGCGGAGGGGGGGGGGGCTCAAATGGCCTCAGCCTCTAGGTTCTGGCACCTATTCTTTATAGAGTGTAATTTATTTCGGTTTCAATATCATTGCTTCCCAATTTTCAACCTCCCCCCCACCATGCATCTTTGGGCTTATTTTCATGTCGGCGCCATGGCCGTCCTCCGGTCGCAGTGAACAAAAGAAGAGACACTCAGTTTTTGCCACAGGCAAAGAAGAAAGAGCCCCCTCAACACCTCAAAGAATCTTCCTCTCAGCCGTGCCTTCTGGCAGTAAGGATTGGAACCGATGGAGGGTGCAATTGGGGATTGAACGGCAGGGAAGAAATGAGATAAACGTATTGTCATGGAACAAGAAAGCCAAAGACCATCCAGATTTTTTAAAAGAACTAAAATTTTGAGCAGATTGTTTCCATTAACTAATTCATAATTAGGACAACTTTTGGTTAAAAAAATTTTTTTCATCATTGCAAAATGAATAAGCCATATTCATACGAATTTTTGGGGGGGCTGAGCCGCGTCTTCAAAAATGTTGGGGGGGCTCGGGCGCATGGGCCCTATAGAAGTTTACGCCTATGTCTGTTACCAATACTTAATGGTGGTGGTATATGAAATTACAGACTGCTCTAACATAAGGAAATAAAATATTTAATTTTGATCTGAGTTTTATTAGTAGTTATAATAGCTCTTTAGAGAAATACATCAAGAAATTACTGAATTTAATTTATAAAAGTTTTTTAAAATTCGTTATGCATACCAAAATTTTAAAATTCCAGGTTCGAGAAGCATGGCAAAACTATGAGCTTGAGCTGGTCAACTATCAAAACAAGTGCAGATTGATCAGAGGCTGGGATGATCTTTTCAACAAAGTCAAAGAGCATATCAATTCGGTCGCAGCTATGAAACTCTCACCCTATTATAAGGAATTTGAAGAAGATGCTTTGTCCTGGGAAGAAAAACTGAACAGAATAAATGCCCTTTTTGATGTTTGGATTGATGTCCAGAGACGCTGGGTCTACCTGGAAGGAATTTTTTCTGGTAGTGCTGACATTCAGACATTGCTGCCTGTGGAAACATCACGTTTCCAAAGCATCAGTGCTGAATTTCTGACTCTCATGAAGAAAGTGGCAAAGTCACCATTAGTGATGGACATTCTAAACATTCCCGGAGTCCAAAGATCTCTTGAGCGTCTAGCAGATCTATTGGGCAAAATACAGAAAGCTCTTGGTGAATATCTGGAACGAGAGCGATCATCATTCCCAAGGTAATTTAATTTTAATCACAAAAATAAAATTGTGTCGAAGGACATGGTTTATTGTTTTCTCCTGGTTTCTATGGTTATGTTTTGCAATTTGTTTGCTCATCAGTTTCTTAAATTTTTTAAATTTTTTTTGGATGTGAAACCCTTGCAGATATAGACATTTACAGGCTACATTATTCAGGGATTTTCTTTCTTTACTTTTCTGCAGATTTTATTTTGTGGGGGATGAAGATTTGTTAGAAATCATTGGGAATAGTAAAAACATTCCTAGACTTCAAAAACATTTTCGTAAGATGTTTGCTGGTGTTGCTGCTATCATACTAAATGAAGATGATACTGTGGTTACCGGAATTGCATCCAAAGAAGGAGAAGAGGTCAGTTATGTCATATTTTTTTTACTGTACACTGGTTATTTCTTGACCACAAAACATTGTTTATGGTCAATTAGGTTTAGAATGATGCTTGAACATTTTACTCTATCTTACGTGTTTGAATCAGGGTATATAAGTATGTTAGTGCAATGACACCTTTATTCGAATATTTAATTTATTCCTGAAAGTTGATTGCATCATGAAAATTTCGTATGTTTGTAAGAAAAACTTCTTGTATAAAGTGATAAGATCCCCCTTCATTTTATACCCCTGAAATATTAATGCTCTTATAAAAATTAGCATCACACAGTACAGTGCTTTTTATAAAAAAAAGGAAGGCTGTCTTACTTTCAAATGAAATACGCTGATGATTTCATTGAGCAAAAAATGCAACAACTTCAGCATGTTTTCTTTATATGAAAACCAGTCATCAACCAACATAGCTTTCCAATTTATACAGTAATGCATCTGATACGTCCTATTAGACACATTCATCAAAATTTGCAGAGAATCTAAAGTATTGTTTTTTTAGACTCATTTTAAATAAAAATTTTGATTTAAAACAGCATTTTTAAAAATCTACAACTTACTTTAATCTTGAGTCTTCGTCAAGAAAAATAAGCTTTCATGTTCTGATATCAAGCAATGATCAAATCAAAATTTGAAGAGTATACAGGGTGCAGTTAAAAATCTTTTAAGTGCCTAAACTTTTGCAGCTGAAATGTAGCATCATTAGTCCATGGAGTACACAATTCACTCAGTGTGTAACCAAAAGAATCTTTTTAATTGAAAAGAATGTTATATTGCAATATGTTATTTCATAAATAATTATTTGATGTTCTCAATTTCATATGATGTTTTTACAATGTTTCCAATTTGTTTGATGCTTTTTCTAATCTGCATGATTTCAATTTGTAACCGTGTACATTGTTTCAATGTGATCTATAAATTTATAGGTAGCCTTTGCAAGTCCTGTATCAATTAAGCAACATCCAAAAATCAATGAATGGCTATCGCTGGTAGAGAAAGAGATGCGGGTAACTCTTGCTACACTCTTGGCTTCTTCTGTTGCAGACATTGTACCTTTCAAGCAGGGAAACATTGATCAAAATGAATACATGCTTTGGGTTGATAAGTACCAGGTGGGCTTTTTAGTTGATCATAATTAAGATTATAGAAAAATGTGAAGTAGAAGTGTTAATTATATATTGATTTCATGTATTTATGATTTTGTATAATACTGTATTGTATTATTCATGGTGGTTAAATAGAGTATGATTTTACTAATTTATTAAGCACTACATTAACTTATAATTTCATCTAACAAGTTTGCTATGTACCACGTTTATCCAAAAATAATCCCTAGCATGGTTTTTCAGGATGCTCCTAATATAAGCCCTACCCCAAAAACAATCCGTAGTGCATTTTTTGAAGCAAAATTAATATAAGACCGTGTCTTATTTTCAGGGAAACTGTAATATTTTCTCCTCAAAGGTGCCAATATTATTGAAGGAAATCTTTATCATTTTGAAGGCATGCTTACACATGTTTGCCACATTGATCAAGAAGGTTGATTCACCCAGAGTGATTCCAATGATTGAATGAAATGTGTGCACACAGTGCATGAGTGAGAATGTAAAAAAAAAATTCTTAAAAAATTAAAAATGAAGGAAACATTATGTGAAGGTCAACAGTGTAAAATCTTGTTCAATACTGAGGATTAAGGCGCATCACCTATGTTTCAGGGTTTAAGCTGGATAAAAAATTCCTTTCGCAAAAAAGCGAAAATGAAGGGAAAAGCTTTAGCAAAATGCTGCAATGCTAAAGGGCCATTCAAGTATTACGTCGGCAGATTTTTAGCCATTTTTGACCCCTCCACCCCTTGTCAGCAAAATTTCGTCAGCAGCTTAGAATATTTCATACCTTCAAAAAGGGAGGTTGATGACGTCATCAAAAGTCAGCAAATCCGACCCCCCCCCCCCCGATGCTGACGTAATACTTGAATGACCCCTAATGTAATGATTGATGGTTGGAAGTCTACTCGTTGTGTATCTCGTGCACGCATTTTTGCGAAAGTGGGTTCTACTTTTTTCGCATTCTGCAATTTTCTTTCGCATTTTGCAAAAAATTCGACCGTAGCTTAAACCCTGCTATGTTTACACAGCTCACTTTAACTGATTTTTGTAGTATTCAAATGGGGGGGGGGCACTTCCAGTTCAACAGAAAGTTGGCAGATGCCAACCCCCTTCTCATTATCTGCATTGGTCAATTTTATTGAAAGCAACTATTTATGGGGTTTACCTTGGTTTAATCAACTCAATTGATCAATGTGGTTGACCCAAATGAACCTGCCTTCAGTCTTTGAATATGCAAAAGGTAGTAATGTTAGGAATTGAAATGTTTAAGTGTGTGAAATTATGCCAGAATATCATTTCTGATATCTTTATAGTATAACAAACATAGACAATAATCAAAATGTGATTTAAGTAAGTTTAGTCTAGTGTTGTTCTCAAATGATTTTATACCTCTTATAATAAAGTTTTTGAAATAAGTTTTGAATTTTTGATAGTTTTTGTTTGATCTAATCCTTACTTATAATTTTTAGTCTCAAATAGTTGTCCTGGCAGCACAAATATCTTGGTCAGAAGATGTTGAAAGTGCTTTACATACCATAAGCAATAATGGAGATAGAAATCTTAAACCATTAGAAGATGTACTACAAGCAGTTGAGTCAACCTTGAATGTGTTAGCGGACTCAGTTCTACAAGAGCAACCGCCTTTGAGGCGAAAGAAACTAGAGCATTTAGTGAGTTTTCACCTTGCTTTTATACATGATTGTATAATCATCGTAAGTATAAATACTGAGTGAATTTGTTTGAATAAAATAGGAACAAAAAAAAACAATTGAAGCATTTTTAACACACAATTATAGAAATAACTGATGCATGTCTGCGCAACAATTTTTACATGTATAACATGCATAACTTTTTTTAAATTGGGTTTAAAAAAAAAATTCAGTCTCAAAGTATGAAGACACTTTTTCATGTAGGCATTGTGATCAAACAGATGACCTATTTTAACAAATAACTTTTAATATTCTATGAAACTTATGTATTTCGATCATTTGTCAATCACTTTATTAGAATTTTCTAAGTCAATTTTGTTAGATTTCACCTTTCAGTTCTGACACATCTGAAAACTGTCACCCATATGTCCTTGGCTAAGTTTTCCCTCTTTTTTGTTAAATTTTTTGTTAGCTTAAGGTCAGCACTAATTGCTAGCCATCCCGTACCAATTTCGTGATTGCTTTTCAATCACTTTTTTTGTAAACTGAAGCCTGTGGTATATAGGAGTATTGTCTTGATGCAGTACATAATAACGCCTTGCTAAATTCTGCAAAGGTCCAGAAGGTTGTATTTCCAAGGGTATCCTGTTAGTTTTTTAAATTCTGTCTTCCTTTCAAAGAACACCTTTTATGCAAACCTGTTCTCATCAGAAATAAATATTTTTTTCACATTCATACTACCAAAGCTTATGAAGTCTTGTTCATAATAATGGAGTTCATAAAGTCTTGGCACCGAACACATTTTACAATATACATTGCTTTCCTAGATACGTTAATGAACTGTCTTCTTTGAGATATTGCAGTTTATTTGCTGAAAAACTTACAGTAATAGTTATTTGGACAAAATGAAATGAATAAAATAAAGCAAATATTAAATGAAGACTGCAGGAATGCATAAGGGTAACTAACTCGAATGGTCCTAGCAAAGATCGACCCAAATTAAGAAATAAATAGATAATTAATTAAAGAAATTTTAAAGAACATTTTGACATACAATAAAAAAAAAATTAGCCGGTTTTGGCTCAGGTTAGAAAGAGGGTATAAAATGCTTTTGTATAGTTTTTTTTGTATCATACTCTGCAACTCTGTTCACATCTTGCAAGTACTTTAGACTTTTGGGGATGTTTACTGAGATAAAAGCGTGTCAAATGGCTTATATATATATATATATATATATCCAGTTTGTTTGATTTCCTCCTATCGATAATTTATAAATCCTTATTTGCAATTAACTATAGAGAATTAGTTTGAAAACATTTTAATTTATTTTCTTTCATGTGCAGATCACAGAATTTGTCCACAAGAGAGATGTGACTCGAGTTCTCATCAAAAACAAAGTCAGCCAGCCAAAATCTTTCGACTGGCTTAGTCGCATGCGATTTTATTTTGACCCTAGACAGTCTGATGTTCTCCAGCAGCTTTCTATACATATGGCAGACGCTAAATTCAATTATGGATTTGAATATCTTGGAGTTCAAGAAAAATTAGTTCAAACTCCTTTGACAGATCGTTGTTACCTCACAATGACTCAGGCTTTAGAGTCTAGATTAGGAGGGTCACCATTTGGTGAGTAAACTTTGTTTTGATTAAATTTATTTAACTTTAATTTTTGTCCTAGGGAATAAGTTATCTAGTCAACTAGTCATGAGGAATAGGTTTCTTACTAATTGTATTGGTAATATTATGCAATACAGTAAGTATACCTCAACATATGCCATTTTCTAGAAAAATTCTCAGTTTTAAAAATTGAAGCATAATCCAAATAAACTTTCAACATGTTTTGTAAAGACAAGTTTTTTCTTTCACTGGTTTAAGCATTTTGGCCTACAATGAAGAGTCATCTTCAGAAAATGACTTCAAGGCTTGAAACCACAAATAAATAAAACCATTGGAAGAAGTAGTGGTAAACAATACTACCATTTTCCTGCATATAATCCATGGATTGTGTTAAAAAAAGGGTTAAACATTAAAAAATGTAGATTATCTACCACACTATGGACAATCTGCAGAAAATGATGTTATCAGCCACTAACAGATGGTGCAACCAGTGGATTTTTTTTTCTGCAGCTGCTTTATATTCCAGCCAATCAGAAAGACTTCTGAGATTGCTGGTCAGCGTGCGAGATGTCCAAGTTTTATACACCTACACCTATACACGCTTGCATAATGTCTGAATGAGTGGAGCATTTGAAAAGCCAAAACAGTTTGTTTGTTACTCTTCCTTCTTATTATAAAAATGTCTGAAAGAAAAGAGTTACACTGCTCAATTCAAATTGCAAGTTATAAAAAAAGAAAAATTTTCGAAAGAATTGGAAGTTCTGCGCAATCTGAAAGGTTGGATGAACGAGGAATCCATGATTTTGTGGTTAAATAGTGTATGCCGTAAAAGAAAAGGAAACATTTTTAAGCCACATGCTTTCCTAGTTATGGATTCAATGAAAGCTCTCGGTAAAAGACGCCTCTGCAGAAATTGTGGTGCTTGTCTTTCAGTCATACCTGGCAGTTTGACTAAGAAGTGTTACCTTTAGATTCAACAATAAACAGTTCGTTCAAAAGCAAAGTTAAGAGTCTGTTGGGAAAAGTGGATGACTGAGAAAGTCATCCCTATACAAAAGATGGAAATGTACACCTAGCTTCCTAAGTATGCCAGTTTGTTAGTGATGCCTGGAAAAAGGTGACTATAAAACTATAAAGAGTTCATTCACAAAATGGGGAACATAAAACTTTTGATTCCAGTGATTCTGACTGTGGCCTCTTCATCAAGAGGATTTTCATTTTCAGACACTTTTGAATTAGATGAACTTGGTGTTACATATTCAATTCTGATTGAGATGAGTCTGAATTTGAAGGTTTGTGATTGGACTGAAAATTTTGTTTTGTGTGTAAATAATGCTATTGTTTCATAAATAAACTTCATTAATTAGTATACATATAGATTGATAGTTACAATGCAAGGTAAATTTTTATTTTTTTAATCCAGCGGATAATATTCTGCCACTGATTATACATTGTTTTTTTTCCTTCAAATTTTGCATGCAGATAATATGCAGGAAAATATGGTAATACAAAGGTTGAACTCTCCAAATGACCAACAGTAAACACCACTTCTCCTTCCAAGAATTTTGTTTGTGGTTTTGAACTACACTGGTCTGAAGTCACTCTCCATTGTAGAGCTGAAACGTGAAAGAAGAAAAAAAAAATCTTTAAAACACATACAAAAGATTTATTTGGATTGAATCCAGGCAGTTTCTTTTTTGATAATGAAGCATTATCATTAGATTATCGTTGAGATTGTTATGATTATGAAGTTACTATCTAGCAAAAATTGCTTGGTCTATCAAAATACCTTATCGTCACCTTATAATGAAAACCTTGTTCATCAATTTTTTTTTTCAAAAGTGACTTTTTGTCAGTTTCAGATTGAGAACATCTCACCCATTACAGCTTTTGAAAAATATCGACAATGATCTGTTCTCTATAGAGATAAAAAAGCAACCCCTTCTCTGTGTTATGTAGTGCTCTTCCTGTAAAGATGGGAATTTTTTTATGTACAAGGTTTTTATAATAAGATGTTACAATGTGCAACAAAACTATGCCAATTATTTTTTGTAAGGTTTGCTGCATAAGCCAATGAAGTAATTATTTTTAAAGATAAAAGCTTTGCTATGATTTTTAGAAAGGAAATCCATGCTCGTACACATATGTTATTTTTGCAGACTAAGCCACAGTTTCACACCTGACATCCAACATCATTTCTAGTCTTAAAAACATTTGAAGTGATGCTCATCAATGACAATGCATCTAGTTTTAAGATCCATAGATGAAGTTTGTTTTCTTACTTTTCCACACACGCGCGAGCAGCTTATTTCTTTCAATAGACCAAGGTGTTGACTTTGGCGGTATTTGAAATATTGTGACAATTTTAAAGGATGGGTAGGGAGGTGTTCTAATAGAGTCATATTAGGTGTTAGTCTGTGAAATATAGTTAAGTCAAGATCAAGTGTATTGAATAGATAAGAAAAATAACCACATAAAAGGAACTTCTATTTGGAATAACAGATTTTGATTTTTTTTCAAGAAAGAAAGACTGAGCTGCTTGAAATACCAGGCTGTCAAACTAGACATGATTTATATAGGCTCTATCCCTTCTGGGATGTAAGTTCTTTACCCGTGTGGGTTGGGTCATGCTTGAAATACTAGGCTGGCACACCCATCATCTTTGCTCTTTTTTTTTAAACAATTAGTGGTCACTTTGAATGGCAAACCAGTTTTTGATAAAAGATGGAGGATGAAGAGTCTGCTCTCCTTCATAGGTGCTTTACCTTGGACAAAAGAAAGTGAAGTGCTGGGGGAAAAGAGTTCAGTTTATTCAGCAAGACACAGTATATACAGGGTTTTCCTAGCAACCCCCATCATTTTGCATCATGCCGGATTATTTTTTGAAACAAAATACATATTTTAATTTTTATATTCCACTCTCTAATTATTATAAGTTTTTTGTATGTGATTGGGTGTAGTCACTGTACTATACCATTAGCTAAGTTGGATAGCTGTAGCTCTTTCTGTTCAAGTTATTTCAGGTCAAAAAGACTTTTTTTGTGTTACCCGTATAAATATGTGGGATATGTTTTAAATGAATGCATTTGTAACTGTATTTAATTTTTTTTTTACAATAGGACCAGCAGGAACTGGAAAAACAGAATCAGTGAAAGCCCTAGGACATCAACTTGGCAGATTTGTCCTTGTTTTCAACTGTGATGAAACATTTGACTTTCAAGTAAATTTTATTTTTAAATTTTATTAGTTTGAAAATTTTATTTGCTGATTTGTTTTAACCCTCAAAGCATGCTTATAGTTGGAGGTATATTTCTCTGTCAGGAAAAATCTTTCCTTTTGTTTCCCTGTATTGCAAATCATTAATAATAGTCGGGCAGCCAAATATGATTTTTTGTCGAACCCTGTTTTGAACTAAGTTTTTTTATTGTTGGTATTTGATATTTAGGGTATGTTAGATTCATAAAATAGTGATTACCCATGCAGTACCCTTGTGCATCTCTCAGAATTCAAGATGGCATTCATCCTTAAATTAGATATATAGGTTCTGTAAAAATTTGTGCTTATTTTGTCATAAACACGTTTTCCACGCAAATTTATAGCTAACTTTAGTTGAAATTACCCGAACAGACCTGAAAGTAAGTATTTTTATATTTAAAAAAAATTAACTTATTGAAGATGCCCATTTTTAATTTATAGTTCATTAAATTAATAAGAAATTTGTTAAAAAAGTAAAATTATTTTTTGTTAGTTTTTATTTTACACCTTGTAACAGATATTTTATTTAGTTATTTTTAAAACATTCATCCACCCAAGTATTCTATTGAATAAAATAAAAATTAGTAGTTTCACATAAAAGGTGCATTCACAAATAAAGTATGGTAGTTCAGTTACATTTTCGATGATATCTCATTAAATGAAGACGAATGTTTGTTAATTGAAATATAAATAAATTCCATTTGCTCATTGTCCTCATTTTCTTCTTCTTGTTGCTTATTTTTATTTAAACAGCCGTTATGTGCACAAACACAAAAACTGCGCAGGATAAGCCTGTGTTAACGCAACCACATCTTTTTGTACTACATGGCGTTTCACTATCACAGGAGCATTTGATTAACCTCAAGACCTCACTTGGAGCTTGTGCAACATTATTTGGCAGACCAATCTTCAGCAGTAATTCAAAAAAATTGTTTTTGTAGGAGCCAAATTGTTAATTATCTATGGCAGGAGGTGTACCCAAAGCTTTCCTCCAGATGATGGTTTGAAGGTGTCTTTTTTTAAATTCTGTGGGAAAGCTTCATTAGTGGGTGGCAGTGAATAGACTCTTGGAAGATCATGAAGAACTATTTCTTCCCATTTTAATATACCAATCTCTAAATCGTGCTTCTGAAAGTGTCAAACATTTTGGATGACTGTAGCAGATGCTAATAAAAATTGATGCTTGCTTGTTCATATCAATGCTTGTTTGTTCATCGCCCACCAATGAAAGGGAATGACCCATTTTGAATACTTTTACTATTTTACCTTTCCCTATACTGAAAAAGCAAGCTGGAGTATTATGTACATCCACTCAGAGCATGTCTGGCCAAGATAATCTGGTAAGATGTTAGTGTGTTTCTGGACGGAGATTTTAATGTCTATCAACAACCTTCCTCGGATAGGCGATTCCATGTACATAGAGATGGTTATCCCTTTCTTTAAATAGTGGTAAAGAAGCAAAAAAAAACATGAATGTCATCAGAAACCTGTCACCTGTCTCTTTTTTCTGTGTTCCTAGTCTACATGCTTGTTGAACAATTATAACATCTACCTCTTCTCATGCAGTGTTGCTAAATCTTGTCGTTTTAAAACACTTAAATCAAATATTTCATTTGGAATTTCATCCTGCCCTGTAGCTACTAGCTTGCTAATTCTAGTGTAAGGTTCTACATATTTCTTATTTTCCACAGGGTTGCTGCAGATAAGATTTATCAATTGTTTCTTTTTTCTGTGACTGTGACTTTTTGTGATGGAAGTAGAGATAGCAATGATAGCTGGGTAAACTCTGCTAACTCCAGTTTCTCTCTTGGCTTACAACATCTTTGATGCTGAATGTATAATACCTATCAAAAATCAAGTGTACATCACCTAACTGTAGTTTGGTTTGAAGAGAGAACTAGTCACTTACCCTACTTTTATCAGGCCAAGGAATAAACAATAGTAAGGCTGATCCATCTGTTACAAAGGAGACACTATCTGATGTCGCTGTTTGGGAGAATCTACATCTTCCTTCAGCATTGTCTTCAATTTTGACTTTTTTTCACATATCCTCATGTCACCAGAATCGTCAAACAAAGCTGTCGGAACTGGAGACAGCTCATGAAACAGAACTTGCTCCACATTTATATCATGAAAACTTGCTTGCAGACCAATTGCATAAGAATAGATTATTTGGGCGTCACATATATTTGCAATACCAACTTTAACATGCTTCTTTGTAGTAACTATTTTTACTTTTTGAGGTATCCATTCATTGAAACTTCTGGGCCATCCATTCTCAATATGTCGAGGCCAATTTCCTTCTTTTTTTGGCTCTCACGTATATCATCATGAAGAAGACAGTTTCTTTAATAAACAATCAACCCACAGGTTGCTTGTTTTGCTCTTTGTGGCTATAGTTTCTAGAAGTGATATAAGATCGTTGCTGTTGCTTGGCTGGTGAATATCAAATACTCTGCAAGACTGCAACCAAACTTAAAGCTCTTATATTTTGAGGAGTGTTGAAATGGAAAGAGTTTCCATTTCAACACCTTCAGGACTCCAGGAAACACCCCAGACATAAATTCTAATAAGCCACTGTCATCCATTAAAAACCAACTGTACGAAGGAAGCTTGTCAATTGGTGCATACCTCCAAGACGTAAGACAATGTTGGCAAACTTTTCAGGGAATGCCCAAGTGATATGCAACGCAACTCTGTAGAACTGTTGGTCGCATGTGAATATGGTAAAATTCTGACCTACTAGCTCAATAAACCATTGAGCTTTTACTAATGATGTTATCATTGTATCTGGATGATAGGGAATCATGTCGATCAGAGGTTGATATTTTGTAGAAGTTGCTGGTTTCATCTGAAATTCTTTTTCTCGACATGCTAGTGTATTGTATCCATTATACTCTATACATAGAAACATAAGATTTATGACAGGTCATCTTAAGGTCCTTATTTTGCATCAATCTTTGAAGTTTCTCGTGTTTCCCTATCATCATATATCTTAATACATGAAATGATATTTTGAATTTGTTGCTCACTGCTCCGTTAAGTTTTCCAGTTTTTTCACTTCAATGATATTTCTATTGAAAAAACACATACCGTGTGATTTCTTGATATTTCTTAATTTTTGCTATTACAATATTCAAACCTGTAAAGATTATAAAAAAATATTTAAAGCAGGGTTAGGGTTTTGGACAGGACACGTATGATAAACTGTCCAAAACTGTCCAAAACCCCCAAGTTTCAAAATGTAATGTGGAAACCTTTGGATTTTTTTTTTCATGACACTAACATATTTTTAAAAAAATACTAGCAGAAAATAAAACTAATTAAATCAAAAATATTTCAAAAAGGTGTCATTTGGTTTTTTTCTAAGTTAATTGTTTCACCAAATTTATGGTTTTAGGCTGGAAATGTGATAGTAAATTAGTATCTAGGCCTATATATATAAAATTGATTTTCTGTCTGTCAGTGTATCATAGCTGTCAAGTCTCCCGAATTTTAGCTTCATCGCTCGACCTCCCGAAAAGTTCTTAAATCTCCCGAATTTTTACAAAAATCCCTAATTGTCCCTAAAAATTCCCTACTTCATTAAAAAAAATTCCCGCTTATGAAAACAATCTCTAAGGAATTTCTTGTGGGGCATGAAGCCTCTTTTTTTTCCCTTTCGAAACGACGTCACACGTCGTAAATGGGGAAATTTCCTTTTTAAGGAAGTTTTACAAACCCTCTGATGGTAACAAGAAAGTTGTTTGTCTTATCGTGAAGGGCTTAGCAGCCAATAGTCCTGGATAATAATTGAAGATTATAGTCACGCGCATGTGGTCAAAATTTCTTTTGTTGAAGTTACGTACTGCGATATAACAAAACAGGAATACTGATAAGCAAAAACATATTTAATCAATTTTAAAGATACTTATTCCGATGAATTTTCTTTCATCAAACGTTCCAAAAGAGGGCTGACTTTTCCTTTTTGCACAAGTTGTGTTACGGACATAAACATAGGTCATGGAAAGACTGCCATCATCACTCGTGAAATTTAAAAAAAAAACATCAAGCAAGTGTCACAGAAAGTCAGTGTTCTTGAAAAATTGACGGTGTTTTCCTTCATCTTCCAATGATTTTGGGGTCATTCGCTCAGAATGTTTGTTCACAGCGTTTCTGATTGAACACAATATTTATTTTTACACCATTGAAGTTTTGGCCTCCAATTTCACTTGTTTTTTGCGTAGGAATTTTATTTTCAAGGGTTTAACTTCCATGTGTGTGAAATCCCTATTTTAATTTGACTTCAGTTTTTGAGTAGGTATTTTATTCCCTACGCTTTAACTTTTATGTTTGGAAAATCCCTATCGAAATAGTTAACGCCCCTTAAGAAAAAAAAAGTATTAACTTCTATGTTTCTTTAAATCTAGATTTCTTTATCTCATGATTCGCGCAGGAAGTCACTGTATTGGTTAACTTAGACACGGTTTGCATGTCCCTCAAAGAAAGAGGGAGAAATCATGTGATCCAAACAGCCTCATTGAAGAAAACCCGGGCAGCGCCGGGTATTATAGCTAGTCACTCACATAACTTTAAATAAACACTGTTTTCATTTTTTTAGTTTGTTGTAAATGCTATTTCTACTTCACATCTTATTTTTCATGTATGATTATGAAGCAGGTACTGTATTTAGGACAGTGCTTGTCCAAAACCCTGTCGAATCTGTCCAAACACTTTTCTTTAAAAAATTTGTTATATTGAAGGTACCAAATACGCATAGTCACAGTTATAATCATTGCATTATTGTGAAAATCAACATAAATATTATTTTTTATTAGATAGCAATATATCTGAATATATAGGTGTGTAGTGTTTATTTGATGCAAATTGTTCTATTTTGACTTTTCAAACCTTTCACCTTTAAATTTTCAAGTGAACTTTCTATTTTACATTCTCAATTTTCAAAAAATAATTATAAATAAAGGAAAATATCCAAAGAAAATAAGGCCACTATGTAGCACCTACACATGACTAACAGAATACAATTTCACAAACACTGATCACGCCGACATGATGATAAAAGACCCAAAATTTTTGTTAAATTTAAATTGTTGCTGTTATGAGGCTAGAAGCTAATATTTCACCGATTAAATTCAAGCTATATTAACAATTCTATCACATGGGGGACAACAGCAATAAGAAAAACACTGGAAGCAGGCTTATCAAAAGACTGTCTTTAACACATTTTATTTTCGTGTCCCCCAAGTTATGCATCAATTGAAAGAATATTTTCAAATTTTGTTATCTTAGAAATCATCTTGGCACAGATACGGCAGCTAAATTAGTTATGTGTTATCAAATGTTAAAAAGCGTAGCTGCGCTTGATTATTAGTGTTCGATTATTATGTAAGTTTAATTTCATTCTGTGTTCATATCTATTGCTTTTTTCAAATTTTCAAGTGACAAATTTCTATCCCATTCTTGTATCTTTCATGTTTCCATAAATCTAATATTTAACCTCAAGACAGTTCAGTTTTCAATTGTTTGATAACCTGATATCAGTCATATAACCCTTTGCACATATTGTTTTGAAATTCTAAATTTTATTATATTTAATGTAATTCTAATAATATAATATAATTTACATAATATAAAGTTTATTATTTGATTATAGAAGTTACCTCTTCATCAAATTGCAAAGTATTTCATTTATAGTTATAAATAAGAGGTTTTGGACAGTTTGGTAAATACCGTGGTTTTTACCGTACTGTCCAAAACCTTGCCAACCCGGATTTAAAGTAAAAAACATTGACTGGGAGCAGGGAATCCCTCAATATAAATCTAATTGTATAGAGAGACGTACTGAAACATACTCACAGCATGGCTGCACAGAAAATACTGGCAGCTGCTACTCATATGGAAAATAAATTGTTGAAAATAAACAATAAAATTATGTTGCCATTCTGTAATGCAGTAGAATATATAAACTTGAACAAAAATCACTCTGCAACAGACAAAAAAAAAAATTCTGGCTGATTAACACTTACTAGTTCCAATATGGCGAAGATATCATCTTGAATATTTCGAGTTGTCCAAGGGCACCAAAGAGGTACCCGGTATTTCTCAATTCCTTATACCTAGAACAATCAGTTTCAACAATAAAAAAACTTGAACAAAACCAGGTTTGGCTCACTGCTGCCAGACTATAAGGCATGTGGCAGTCTATTTAGCTCATCTATTTGCGATCAGAACAAGATTCAGGGTTAATGCAGATACAAAATTGAAACGTCGGAAATACATCAATTTGTTTCAAATCCAGTGTTTTAATTGCTCTTCTGATTATCCTGAGTTTATTCATGTGTTTGCATATTTTGCCAAATGATTCAGTACATCTCAAAATTTTAAGAAATGTATTTTATATGAAATGAAAAGAGGAGTAAAAGATATACCAATAACAAAAATGTCATTAACACCATTTAATTGATAATACTGATACATTCTATATGTAAACTGAAGAGCCAAAAAAACTGGTACAGGCATGCGTATGCAAATAAAGAGATATGGAACCAATCAGAGTACGGCGCTGCGGTCGGCAATGCCTATATAACACAACAAGTGTCTGGCATAGTTGTTAGATCAGTTACTGCTGCTATAATGGCAGGTTATCGAGATTTAAGTGAATTTGAATGTGGTGTTATAGTCGGCGTACAAGAGATGGGACATAGCATCTCTGAGGTAGCGATGAAATTTGGATTTTCACGTACGACAATTTCATGAGTGTACCGTGAATATCGGGAATCCGGTAAAAAATTAAATCTGCGACATAGCTGCGGCCGGAAAAAGATCATGCAAGAACGGGACCAACGACGACTGACGAGAATCATTAAACGTGACGGACGTGCAACCCTTCCGCAAATTGCTGCAGATTTCAATGCTGGGCCATCAACAAGTGTCAGCGTGCGAACCATTCAACCAAACATCATCGATATGGGCTTTCGGAGCCTAAGGCCCACTCGTGTACCCTTGATGACTGCATGACACAAAGCTTTGCGCCTCGCCTGGGCCCGACAACACCGACATTGGACTGTTGAGGACTGGAAACACGTTGCCTGGTCTGACGAGTCTCGGTTCCAATTGCTTCGAGTTGATGGACATGTACGGGTATGGAGACAACCTCATGAATCCATGGACCCTACATGTCAACAGGGGACTGTTCAAGCTGGTGGAGGCTCTGTGATGGTATGGGGCGTGTGCAGTTGGCGTGATATGGGACCCCTGATACGTCTAGATACGACTCTGACAGGTGACAGGTACGTAAGCATCCTGTCTGATCACCTGCACCCATTCATGTCCATTGTGCATTCCGACGGACTTGGACAATTTCAGCAGGACAATGCGACACCCCACACTTCCAGAATTGCTACAAAGTGGTTCCAGGAACACTCTTCTGACTTTAGGCACTTCCGCTGGCCACCTAAATCCCAGACATGAACATTATTGAACATATCTGGGATGCCTTGCTACGTGCTGTTCAGAAGAGATCTCCACCCCCTCTTACTCCTACGGATTTATGGACAGCCCTGCAGGATTCATGGTGTCAATTACCTCCAGCACTACTTCAGACATTAGTCGAGTCCATGCCACGGCGTGTTGCGGCACTTCTGCGTGCTCGCGGGGGCCCTACGCGATATTAGGCAGGTGTATCAGTTTTTTTGGCTCTTCAGTGTATATACAGTAACTGGTGTCTTGTTGAAAATCTAGGGAAAAATTCCAATTTATAAAAAAAAACACCTAGCATTAATAGCTGGCATTTTCCCTTTTTTATAGTTCTAGATCCATGGAGGATTGTGCATTACAATAAAATCTGTAGAATTTCAGCATGAATATTGTATTATGTTTCTTCAATTATTCTTCAAATCATCAGTTGATGAGTACCAGTTTCTATTTGCATACATATTTCTTGCAAGTGGGTTCTGTACATGTTAAACAGGGGACTTGGTTGGTCCGTATAAAACAAGTAAATTCTTGTAATTAAGAGATGTTATTGTGTTGCTATGTTGAATTTGGTATTCTCAAAACTAGAGATTTTGTTTCATTTCTTTTAATTGGAATTTGAGGAAAAATATTTTTGTTACATTCTACAAGTGAAAAGAAATGGGTAAATGGTATTTGGTAATTTTTTTTTCAGGCCATGGGTCGTATATTTGTAGGTCTGTGTCAAGTGGGTGCATGGGGATGTTTTGATGAATTTAATAGACTTGAGGAACGTATGTTGTCTGCAGTGTCCCAACAAATACAGATGATTCAGGAAACATTAAAGAATCAACTCAGCCAGAAATCCAGTGAGTATTGTTGGAGTAGATTACTGCCAGGGATTTTCAATCATGCCATGATTTTAAGCAACATTTTCTTACATCATTGTGTAATTTTAATACTGTATTTTCTGCCATAGGCCTCTCTGTAGAACTAATTGGCAAACAAGTGAATGTCAATCCGGATATGGCTATTTTCATTACAATGAATCCTGGATATGCCGGCCGATCAAATCTACCTGATAACTTGAAAAAACTATTCAGGTCTTTAGCCATGACAAAGCCAGATCGTCAATTAATTGCACAAGTAATGCTTTTCTCTCAAGGTTTCAGAAGTGCAGAGAAATTGGCCAGCAAGATCGTACCTTTCTTCAAGTTAGTGATATTTAGTATATATATTTGGTGTTTTACATCAGTGTTTTCAATCTATTTCTACCTGTGACCTCCTATCTTAACCGTGGCTATCCATATCTAGGAGCCAAGCTTTATATTCATTAATTGTTCTTGACTGTCAGCCTTAATCTTGTGGGAATCAGGATCATAGTCTTGATTAAAGTACTAGATAATTTCTGGTAAAAAAGTATCGGCTTCTAAACATTTTGATTGAAAAACATAAATATGGTTTATTAGAAGTCCAATGTTAGATTATATAAAAAAATTCTCGTTCAACTTCTTTATCCAATTTCCTATGGGAAGGGTACCTGGAGATTGGTGTTTTTTTCTTATTAAATTGAGGTGATTCCACATACTGATGGGTAAATTATTCAGATGACTGAAACCTGATTGGACCAAACATGAAGTATGATATGCTATGAAAAGTAATTTAGGCTTATCTCAAAGATGTGGACACTTTTCATTCACTGATCCACAAACTATGTTTCCTTGAATAAAAAGTAGTTTTGCCACCATGTTTCTCTGCAAGTATTTTCTTAGAAGAGTAAAATCTCTGTATTCATTGAGCAAATGGATCGCCTAAAAGTTATAAAATACTCATCTGGTAGATCATGTAAAAACAAACCTCTTCATCATTAACCTTTACAGCGGCAATTCAGAGATATCCCGTCAAACTTGATCTGCTTTATTTCAGTTACCCCGAAATATCTCTGGTTTTCAACACGCTTTTATTTCCAATGTGACAGTTATAATACGGATCAGGAAAATTTTAAAAATCGCTTAAAGGGCTAAGGAGCATCTTCGAAGAGCCCACACAGTTGTTTCTACAATCTTTCTGTAAACTGATTGCTGAAAATATTGATCATTGCTTTCCTTACTTTTTTATGTATTTTTTTTCTCAGCTCTACATGAGCCACCCCTGATCTACTTTTATGGTTCCCATTTTATTTGATTTTAATTTGTGTCATCTTAGAATATCTCAGGTATCCCACAGAGCCTCAGATTGGGATCCATTATATATATATAATCATTTGATAATTTTTGTCGCACTACGGTCACTTTCTGCACACAAGGGCTAATTAGACGGGACCTACAATTTATTGCTGATTCCGAATGGCAGGCTTGTTTTTTTTCTAACAAGGACGAACCAGGTATCAAACTCACTACACCTCTAAACATCCTTTGGGACTTCGAGTGAGTATCTTATTGACCAGGGCTACCATGCCCAGAATATAAAATGAAGGTAGAAAAATATTGTATGAAAAATATGCTATTTTGATTTTATTCCAAGTTTATTTGAATGTTTTTTCAAACAAACTTGGTACTCTCACATAAGACAATAGAATACAGGGTAATTTGAAATGAATGGTACAAAAAGAAAACATTCTCTTATGAATGCTGTAATTAATTTATTTCACACATATCAACATAGCATGAAAGGTTAGCTCTTAAAGTTTAATTTGGCAACATTGAAACACTGTCATGCCCTAAATGTTCACTAGGGTACTGTTATTTCAAAAGAAATAAAAAGCTTGTGTAGTGTACTAGAACATGTAAAAATTTCAACGTTCTGAGATTAAAAAAAACTTGAAATGTGAAAAAATGCAATTCCTACAAGAATTACGACAGTTAACATAGTGGGTAGATGATGTGGTCTATACTCAATTGCCTGATCAATCTGGTACTTCAAGGAGCTCTAGATGAGAGGTTATGTGGTCACAAGCATATGGCAAAAACTTAACTAAAAAATATTTCTAGGGAACATGTGTAGGAAGTTGCAGCTTTTCAGTGCTGCCGAATGGAACTTTGTTGCTGTGGTAGTCGTGTGGTAATAGTGACCGACTCGCATCTTGATGATCTGGATTTGAGCCCCCACCATTGCCCCAGTGGTGGTTGGCTGAAGTTGTTTTTCTGTGGTTCCCAACTTATAGGAGCAAATGTAAGCTGATCTCCCCATTAAGTCTCGCAACAGGCTTACAAACAGAGCAAATATTCAGTCATTACACCTCACTAACTTCACTTCTGAAATATAGATGGCAGCACTGAAAATTCCTACACAACACTAGATTGTCACCCAGACTATTAGATACACACACTTACACTTCTGGCACAACTCACTAGGTGTAGCGTATTTATGTGTTACAGTCCCGTGATTCAAAGATCCAATAAATTCATCAGGCAATAATTAGTGAACAAGGCACTTTCCAGATCAAAACATTTATTACTACAACATACTTTAAACAAGTTACACGTTAGAGTTCAATAGAAAACATGTTAGTTCTGAAATCGACACCTACACTCTGATTCGCAAAACAAGAAAGGTCTCATCCAATACAGCCGAGGATCAACTCCTATTATCAGCGAGACATCATATAACAACTTGTAAGTCCTACGTCGAGAATATAGTGTCCCGTTTTCAAGTGAGGCGGATGATGTTGACCACTTCAGAAAGCTCACCTCAGGAACCTACAGGAGATGGAGCACCTTTCCAAAGTTGCACAATTTGTTGACTTCGTTGAATCCATCCATCGACGAAACATGCTATTGATCATTGGTACAACGTTGAAGACCTAGGTAGAACATAACTGCAGGCTGACATATCATTTTAAGGATCTTCTGACCCTTTCAAGGAACCAGTTTCCAATTGACTAGAACGCACGATAAATGACTATTAGTTGACTAGAAGATTATATTTGAAACAACTGCCCAGACCAGCCGGAGTAGCTTAGCTTAGGAGTTCACCTTTTTACGACATTAGTAACATCGCAACATCAACTAGTTGTTAGTAGGGGTTAGTCACCCATCAACCCCACTGAGTGGAATGAGTAGAAGGAACTGTTCAAAGTTAGAATATTGAATGGCACGCTTCTGGTTTATCCAGCCTATTTATAATAGCTGAGAACAAGTTTGTTCTCGGCACACTGAAAGAACGTGTTTCCTCCGGCGCATCGGGAAAACTATGATGCCAATTCGTTGATTTGCATATTCTGACACAATAACAATTATTTTGGATATTCTGTATTTTTGGTTGGCAACAGTTCGATAATCATTAAGGAAGCCAGCCGAACTTTACCCTTGATATAGGTAAGGCTATTGAAGGTGAGACTAAGGCAATGGATTACATGTAAACAGCGGAAGTCAGTGGCCCTCGACGATCTAGCTCACACCATAGCAGGACGTGACGCCTTACTGATTAAATCGTTGATTCGGTCGTAAGCAAGGAAGTCGTAACTCAGCACATCTCTAGCTGGCTTTTATATAGCAGCATTCCCACAATGCCTCACTGAAGAACCAATCACAACATTGAAGGTGCGGTATTAGCTTGTATCTAATTTACATACTTTCATGAGAAAAGGAAATATTGTAAACATTATAATATTGAATCTGGCAACCAAACATAACAAATTGGAGATCTGTCCAGGATCCACAACTTTTAGGCCTATTGCACATTGTAAAAACTCATGACATTATAAACCGTGAGATGGTCCTAGGAACCACCAACGGCGTGGAGGTAAAATATATTGCACATTTATATAACACTTTGCTGAAACATTTATATTATATTGCATAATTGAAATAGAGTTTGACGATGACGACTTGACGTGGCCTCCACCGACGAACCACGGGAACCCCCCAGAGAGAAAGAGAAGGTAACTAGACGAGCTATTGGGATCTCTGACATGGATGTAAAGCGGAATTTATATGGGACGTTGGTAAGCCCGACCTCTGGCCCCGTTCTCGCCCGACGGCTAGGAGACCCCACCCCTCAAGCATCAGACTAAGCGAACTAACTGACCCGAACCGGAATGTCAGCGGAAACCTCGGGTGGTTTCCGGTAACCAATGAACCCTGGGGCCTAAACAAGATTAATTGAACAACAGGATTGTAAGAGATCCCAGGTCGTCATGTTACAGTGAGACCCAAAGGGGTGATACGTTACATAGCCTATCTAACGTATCGAACTACCTATGATAGGTAGTAAATTGCCTATGGCGATAGACCTGAGTTGTGCCTGGTTTGAAAAAAAAATGGAACCAGAAGAGTGTGTTCAACCTTTTACACTATTTTGATACATGTGAAATAAATTAATTACAGCAGTCACAGAAATGTTTTATTTTTGTGCCATTCATTTTGAATTATCCTGTATAGTTGTACTTGTAGATGTCCTAAATATTGTAATCGTGCACATTTTTTTAATTCTCATTTATATTGTCTCTTACTTTATAAAAACTCAAAACATTTAAAATGTGATAGAAATTCATTTTAGAGGATGTTAATACAGTGGTGGGTGCTGCACAATTTGTCACTAATCCATCACCCAACTAATGTGAAATTGCAAAACGGCAAGACAATATTTTCCATAGAAGTCTATCTGGCAATTTCATGCATTTTTAGTCCTGAAGAATTCAGGACTAGACATGTATCAAATCATGAGACATTGAATTGCACAATGCCAAGTTGCAATGTAGTACAGTCAATGCTTTTAATGTAAAGAACCCCATCACCTTGTCGAAAATTGATCTTTTATTGGAAGGTTATTATATCGAAAGGAAAAACATAGGTGGTTGTAATGGAATGGTTGCTATAACATGGGGTCGTTCTCATGAGAGTCAACTGTATTTTGATATAGTGAAATGCTATTTGTACATCATTTACATTTACATGGCTTTCAAGTTAAATCTTGATTGTGCAATAATTTATTTATATATGACATATATAATGAAAGGATTTTGCCTGTATTTCATACCATGATATATAATATTGTGTATAAGAGAGCAATTTTATATTCATAAATACAAAAAGCAATGAAACATTTGTTATGGTGAAATTTCATATTTTTTTTTATACAGGCTATGTGACGAGCAGTTGTCAAATCAGTCCCATTATGACTTTGGTCTGAGAGCACTAAAAAGTGTGTTAGTTAGTGCTGGAAACATTAAAAGGGATCGCATTCAAAAGATTAGGGATGATTATGGTGGCAGAGATGAAGGTCTTGATGAGGGTAAAATAGCAGAACAGCTTCCAGAGCAAGAGGTTATTGTTTCGTTCTAATCTTTATTGTAGATCAATTTTTGCTGAAATTGTTTTTTTTTCTATTAACATGATATTGAAATGTGTCCTTGAAAAATACTTTGAAACATATTTTATAAAAAATTATAGGCATTTTTTAGAGTAGTGGTTCTATTCAGTTTTTAGCATTTAATTACATTATTTATCAACTAGTTGATCGCTATAAATATTTTAAACTTTAATATCTGCAGTAAAATTATTTTAAATTATCTTTTTAAACAAAAAATGCACACGGGTATCAATGCAACAAAATTAGAATTACTGTACATGCCAATTTTTTGTTGCTTTTTCATATCAATATTTTAAAAATTTGAGTTTCTTTTAAAGGGGTTCACCCACATATTATCACTTACATTTAAGTGATCTCTGCTTTTCGTTTCCATCAGTAAAATTGGTAAAAAACACATTTTGCAAACAGAGATGGTAGCGAATGGTTAAAGTGCTTGCAAAGCTATTTTCCCTAGTTTTGGAAATGGTTCCAACTGAGCGCACACACCCACAAAAATTGTTCTATATTAGACTTTTGAAATTCCATTTTAATACATGCGATGGCTTAAATTTTTAACAAGATCATCTTTTACAAAAAATTATTATCTTTCATAAAATTAAGGTAGAAAAGAAGGGGATTGCTAACAAAAAAGTAACAAAAACTTTACAAAAGCACTTGAAAATTACATATAAGTGTGTGTTTTAAAAATCCTTCAAAACATTTCTGTGAGTAAAAACTTGAAAAATAAGTGTTAAAATGTTGTTATGGCTTATATTGCTCAAAGAATTGAAAAATTTGGTTCTTTTGACATTTTGATGTTTCTGAATCCTCAGTCAACAGGCTTTTCACAAACTTTTTTCCCATCTCGAACCCCTAAAAATGCTTTGGGTTCCGGTTAAGAACCACTGATTTTTTTTACGGTATTTAACACATCAAAAATATGAGTAATCAATTAGATTGAGATGGTTTTTAGAACTATAAGAAAAAAATCTCAAATTAAAAATTTTTAAAATAACTTTATATTCTTTGAGTTTGAAGTTTATAGTAGAGAGAAAAAATGTGTGTTACTCATTTTATCAATGGTTTTTTTAAATCAATTCTGTGTAGATACTCATCCAGAGTGTTTGTGAGACCATGGTTCCAAAACTTGTAGCAGAAGACATCCCTCTCCTCTTCTCCCTTCTATCTGATGTGTTTCCTGGTGTAGAATACACTAGAGCTGAGATGAAGGGTTTAAAGGAGGAGATTCGAAAAGTCTGCCAAGAGATGTACCTTGTCTGTGGAGAAAATGAAGAAACCGGTGGTCTTTGGATGGAGAAAGTAGGTTTTAACTTGAAAGTAAATATCAAGTAAAAGTGAGCATAATGATGCATAAAAGCATAGCTTGTTGATTATAGCTTTTTTCAATCTATTCATTCAAGTTTCTGCTTTAAAAAATGATGTAGCATTGTGTTATTGCATCATCTTTTGTGTACGAAATTAACAATTGCAATGTAGTTTGGTATCTGAGAGTTCCGAATCTTGGATTTTATCATGTTTTTATTAAATTATTTTGTTTAATTCTTTAGTAATTTTTGATTTGAAAATGTGACAATATTTGTTCGGGCATCTTTCAAAATTTCATTTATTTTTTTCTCAGGTACTTCAACTATATCAGATCTCTCAACTGAATCATGGACTCATGATGGTTGGTCCTAGTGGCAGTGGTAAATCAACTGCTTGGAGAGTTCTCTTGAAAGCTCTAGAACGCTTTGAAGGAACTGAAGGTGTTGCTCATGTCATAGATCCAAAGGTGTGTGTGTGTATCTACACTTATTTTATCCAAGAACGTAATGCTACACAACTACATTGGTATCCCATGAAACAGTGGAACTGTTGTGTCAGAGTTAAATATATATATTTATTGCTTTTTCTCTTTTTTCCCATGTCACTCTTTATGAAACACAGACTAATAGTACAATAAATCCTTGATGCAATTGGAATGAGCCTCTGCCAATAAATCAAAATTTGCCTATTACCGAATATGTATGAATTTAAAGGTCAAGGATCATCTATATTGGTTACAAACTATACACTTGTATAAAGTTTTGGTCCAACCGTTTACTTAGTACAGTTTAATTCATATACAATAAACCAAGGACCCCTTGGTCAAACACAGAGTTGAACAAAGATCTGCAAAATATGGCTTAGCCTCATGGGTTGTTCTTAAAGTAAAAGTATAATCACATATAGGCAGAAAGACATTGCTTTATTGCCACTTTGGCAATGCTGACTTTAACCATCATTCTTTCTCTGCGATTTTTTGTCTTGCTATGTGAAGTCTAGTTTGAATAAGTGTTTACAATGGTTGTGGCCATTCAGAATCAAGCTGGTTGTAAAATGTGTTGTCACTAGTTTTCTCAAATGTGAGTACCCAGCAGAATTTAACAAAGAAATTGTTTCTGTCTATGGGAACTAAATCAACAGAATGTAAAAAAGTGATGCAGTGAATTCTCCAGAGGTAGGACTGATGTTCATGAATCCAAGCAACAATCATCAACAATGCCACTATACACATTTCTCAGAAGCCAAGAAATTGTAAACTGTAATTTCAGCAAAAAAAATTACTTCTGGTATGTGAAATTGTGGTGGGGGATTTACCATCTCCTAATGCTTATAAAGGACAATCTGAGAGTCACAGACTATTGGAGAAAAAGGAAAATTTTCATACCTGCTCAAAGCTTGATGTTTGAAGAAGCATTGTTTTCAATGTTGAAGCATTGTGACAAGGAGTGGGAGAAATCACACTCAGATTTGAATTATTGTATCAGGGTTTGTACAGTCATTGAAAGTTCTTTTAAAAACCCCCATTTTCCAAGGGTCTTTAAAAGTCCTTGAAAAATTGTTGCAGTTCTTGAAAAAAAAATAATTTTGAAGAAATCCATCAAATTTTTTGCCCCCCCCTTCAATTAAGTACCACCTAAACCGTATTCTGTGGTGTGAAAATGTGTAGAACAACAGTGAGATGAATTACAAGACAATGTTCAAAACAGGTCATATGGTCATGCATACCTGAAGTATTTCTGTGCTTAAAAAAGCTGTTGCCTGAAATCTGGCATCAAAACACTGTGCTTCAGATATTGCTTCAAACTAGTTTAAACTATTGAATCAATGAATTTCAGTTGAATACATGTGATCTGATTATATTTCCTCGATAAAAAATATGGAAATATCACCAATTGTCACAAAAAATGATGCCAAAATTTGCAAAAAATCACCAAAGGCAGGAAATGAAGCACCATAGCATTGAAGTAGTAGATTTAAATGAATTCTATGGGGAAAAAATGTTAACGTGACTAATGTGTGAGATGAATACTCATATTTCAAGTCATAATCATCATATAATTCATAGGATTGGGAAAATAGTTTTAATATTTAATTTCAGTGAAAAATAACAATTTCAGTAGGCTTCATTGAAAATATGTAAAAATAACCAGACATTTTTATGAAAAAGTCGGGATGGCCAAAATCACATGAAAATATAGGAATGTCGCAGGAATTCCTACACCCTACATATATGACTACGTGCTTTCTAATTTTTTTATTGAAGGAAAATTTCAATACTGTTTCAAACATAAATACAATGCTTACAACAGGCCAATGCCCAATGAGGTGACTGAGGAAACGATGCCCATAACAAATATGGATGTCATATATTTTAAAAATACAGCAACCCAAGTAAAAATGCAATTAAAAACAATATATATACATGATAAAATGATTTCTGCTGAAATGTCATTTGCATTCTAAACTACAAGACCTTTAAAACTTGACATTGTCTGCAAGTTGAAATGAGAAAAATAATTGTTTTAAAAAAATTGTATATTTTTAATGAATTAGCATTTCAAACTCTTAATTAAAAATGAGTAAATGTTGAATATAAATTCAGAAAATTTAATTAATTTTTAAAGTCATGCTTTTTGATTTTTATCAATTGCAATATGAATGTCCTTGAATTTTAAAATTTTACCAGAAAAAGTTCTTGAAGAGCCCTTGAATTTTTTTTACTCTCAATGAGTATAAACCATGGGTATTTCACGTTTGTCATGACATTTTGCTTGTGAAAAATTATTATTTTTACATGTATTTCTGAAAAATAATCATAATACAATCACAAAAGCATTGAGTACTTTCATTTTATTATCAAAAAAAGTAATTTTAATTGCAAAATAAACGGCTGAATGTTTTCTGTCGCCAAATAAGGGACTTATTCATATTTCACGATTGATCAAACTCAATTTTAAATTCACATATGAAAAAGTACACACATGGAAAAAGTTGTAAATCTGCTGCAGATGGTCCAACGGAATGTAGGTGTAATGCCAGAAGAAAAATATGAATGAGATGAGATACAAT